>NC_066887.1:31045908-31146747 GCF_022985175.1 Labeo rohita
ATACTTGATTATCTTATGAAAATATGCCAACTTTCACCAATTTAACTTTCACCAACACCCATGATATACATTAGCCCAAAATAGATAATGAAGCACTAACCTGGCTGCTCTGTTCTGAACCATCTGAACTTTTTTTTTAGGTGTTTCTCTGATGTACTTGACCATACCATTGGGCAGTACTCAAGATGCAATAACACTAATGATCGTGCCACATCTTTAAAAACTAAAGATGGAATAAATACAGAACATTTCCTAGCCACTGCTATACCTTTTCACATAATGCTTACTATGTAATCTGTATGTTTAGACCAGAACAGCATATTGTCATGTTTCACACTCAGCAACTTAACATTTGTTACGTGTTCCACTAGCATCCTATCAATAAAAGCAGCCTTAGTAATATTACTTTTATAACAAAAAAAATACATCTAGTTTTTTCTATATTAAAAATTTATTAATTTGAACCCACTTAGAAATTGTTAGCAGCTCATCACTTAAGTTTTTCTGAAGCACAGCTAATGTGTATGTGCTGCAGAAAACATTGTAGAATTATTTGTATACGTAAATATATTAGCCTTATCAACAACATATGGTAAATCATTTATGAAAATAGAAAACAATAATGGACCTAAACATCTACCTTGTGGGACACATCAATAAATATTTTCAGCCTCCGAAAAAGATACATTATAAAACACTCTCTGTTTTCTATTAGAAAGATAACTTCCAATATAGTTAAGGACTGTAAGTGAAAAAAACCATTACATTTTAGTTTAGCCATTAGAATATCATGGTCAACAGAGCTGGGTAGATTAGGGCTATTTACAAATTGTAATCTGTTACTGATTCCAAATTACATCACAAGAATTGTAGTCAGTAGTGTAATCCATTACATTACACATTTTAGGTAATATAATCAGACTACATTTAGATTACTTTTGACCTAGCTTGTTTATCACATTGATTTAAAAAGGATAATATTGTAATATATTGACATAAAATAACAAAGAGTAAGAACATATATTTCATTTAACAACATGAAGTGCATTAAACATTATATTACATCAAGGTTTTTTAAAACTAGTGTTTGTGAAGGAACTGTAAGGGGTTTATGAGTTTAATTAAAAGCTAATAATCAATTAAATAATTTAAAAAAATGTTAACTTAAATTTATTTTTAAATCAATCCAAATAAAAAATGTAAGTATTTTATTTGTTTACCTGCATGTCACGTGACCATTAACCGATGTCAGAGAACCAATGAACATGCAAATGTGATAATTAAAAATCTCAGGGGTACTTCAAGTAAATGTATTAGGTGAAGGTAAATTTGTGCATTTTAATGTGTTTGAAAGACAAACGCCTTTCAAAGAAATACATGGATAAATAAACTACAAAGGGATAATTCAAATAAAATAAAAGTAGTTGAAACGCTTCTTAAGACTTTTTGAATGTATAATGCTAGGCCAGGGTTCCTCAAATCTTACCCAGGAGGGCCAATCCACTGCAGAGTTTAGCTCCAACCCTGATCAAACTCACCTGCCTGTGATTTTCTAATGATCCTGAAGACATTGATTAGCATGCTCAGATGTGTTTGATTAGGGTTACAGCTAAACTCTGCAGGAAAGTGGTTCTTGTGGGCCAGATTTGAGGATCCCTGTGCTAGGCTATTTTAGTTACTATTTTAATTACAAGTTCTTTATTTTTGGAATCTGATTATGTAATCCAGATTCTTCTCTGATGGTCAATAACAACAAAAACTGCTATATAAGAACAGCACCCACCATTCATCTGACGTGTACGCTAGTAGCCTCAAAGGCGGGTTAATATCGCTCAGCTTTATGCTACTTAATTTATGGTCTGATAAGGGGCGAAAATGTGAGAAATCTTTTACACAGTTAAGAATAGAAGATAAAATTCGAAAAATCCTTGGTAGTAGGATTAATAAATCGCCATTCATCAGTATAGGAAAGGTCAGCGCAAAGGGATCCATCATTATTTAATCTACTATTAAGTCTGGGGCGATATCTATCCAAGAGATCGTCCATTCATTCATTAAAGTCTCCAACCACGTGCAATTATCATCCGCTAGCAACAAATGATGTGTTGCGTCGTTCTAAATTCTCATTGGCCTTGAAAAATCAAGTTTAAATAGCTTCTTGCCTGTGCTCACTGCAGAGCCAAATGACCTAAAGCTCCCCTCCCTGGATGTCGAGCTCCACATGTGTGGAACTAATCTTGAAAAGCTCAGCATTTACTCTCCGTCTCAGTGACGTTTGTTCGCTGCTGAGTGTTGCACTGAAACAGCCGTTTGGATGCGCTTAACAACAACTGATATCAGACTAATTTAAGAAAAATATGAGGATCTTCATGATTTTTCTCCTTGGAATTCACATGACCTGTGCTGCTAAATAGGCTATCTTTTTTGTGACGATCCTTATAAATTGACTTAACAATAGGCTATCTATCTATTTTGTGACGATCCTTATATATTTACTCAAAATAAAGCAGCATTAATTATTTTCATTATGATATTTAACCAAAACATTTAAACCATATAACTTGTTATAAGTAATTTCATGTAATAATCATTGTAAATTTCATTAATGAATAGGCCTATTATTATTAATAGTAATCACTGTTTTTCAGCAACCCACACTTTGCAGTACTTCTACACTGCAACCTCAGGCATCCCCAATTTTCCAGAATTTATTTCACTGGGAATGGTTGATGGGCAGTAGACTGACTACTATGATGGTAACCTTAAGAGAGCAGTTTCAAAAGTTGAGTGGATGAATACTGTTGACGACCCTGAGAACTGGAGAACTGAGTGCTGGAAGTGAATTGATATTTAAAAACAGCATTGACAATATTAAGCCTTGTTTCAATCAAAGTGGGGGTGAGTTGAAAATACACTTGTAATAATTATGTCCTACTCATAAAAAGAATTTTAACTTGTGTAGCCAAAAGACAAATCTATTCATTATGTGGCAGCAGGGGCAGTTCACCCTAAAATGAAATAATAATGTTTCACATATTTTTTGTGGGGGTGTCTGAGGAGCCTATCTCAGCATTTCGGGTCACAGGCAGGGAACTTATGACATTTATCTCTGCAGGGTAGACAGAGTAAAAAAAAAAAAAAAACATATATATATATATATATATATATATACACACACACATTTACATTAACATTTATTCATTTAGTAGATGCTTTTATCCAAATTGACTTACAATTGAGGAATACAACAAGCGATTCATCATAAAGAGGCAAATGGCAAATAAACACAGTAAGTGTCATAATACACAGTTACAGACATTGTTCAGATTAGTTCAAGCTGGACAGGGAGAGATAAAGAAAAGAGAAAGCAAAGGGTTTAAATATACAGTAATTTGAAAAAGTTAGGACACCCTATTGAATTCCAAGGTGTTCCATATCAGGAAATAATAATATAAAAAAAAATCTGTTTTTTGTCAGCTCTTAAAATTTGGAAAATAAAACCTCAGATGAACAACAACATGACATATTGCATCGTCAATCATATCGCATTATTTATTTAACAAAAATAAAGCCAAAATGGAAAAGCCATTTTTGACAATGTTAGGACCCCCATTATATTAACATAGGATTCACAAGAGGATTATATGAACATAGGATTCCTTTTGCTTCACTTACATATAATAAAGAGAGTACATGGAGTAAGGGTTATGTGTATTTGGTGTGCTGCTGAAGGGAGGGCTCTGAGCTCAGAATCTTGGATTGAACCAAGAGTAAACTAGACTAAAGCCTAGATAAGGAGCTGTGTAACATTCAGAATCTGATCTTACTGATGTTATAGAGCACAAATCCACATAACCAGGCCGCCATAGCAGTGAAGTCTGCGGCATTTACCACCTAGGTTCCTGATTGACCTAGATGTATTAAATGTATTAAATTTAGTTTGTAAAGAACTTGAAGTTTTAATTGCTGATTCAAACTGATTGTAGTCTCAGTTTTGATGTTAACTTTTGTGGTTGAATTAAATTTACTTACAATTCACCTCTCTGATTGTTTTTCAGAGTTTAAACCTGTCAGCGGTAAGTTCCCTATAAATACAAACAATGAAAATCTATCACAGTGGACTCTGACATAGGTCATGATGTGGTTAAAAGTATCGTCATATTTCTAAATTTATAATGTAATGTTTTTTATAATGTAAAATCATAAAGTAAATTGAAATAAACGTTTTATCCTGAAACATCTTCTCACTGATGTAGAACTTACAAATATGACGTCAGATAGATACAAAAATGATTGCTGTGCTAATCTAAAAGGTCTAGTACAAGCAGTCTGTATTGATTTTGTTGTTGTAATATTGTTTTTCTGTTTTAGGCTCTGACGATGGTTCAAACAGCTCAGCTCATGTTCCACAGACATAAAGATGTAAGTGTGTTTATATTCATCAGTGTAACTGTGTCAGTCATATAAAATCAATAAAATGTAATGTGTTTTTCTAGCATTTTAGGAGATCAGATGAGTGAGAGATGAAGACAGATGAAAAATGACACTTTTCCTGCTGTCTTACAAAACTCTACACAAACAGTCAAATGCACAGATTCAAAGATTTCTTAAATTGATCTGCCTTATGGTTATACATTAATTATTCATTTGCAAGGTTGATTGATCTGTTTGTGAAAGATGAATCTGTAGGTTTACAATGTCAGTACTCACCACAGAAAATTAATTAGAAAATAATAGAAACCTTTAGTGTTTATAATTGATGTACATTTGGGTACAGAAAGCAAATAAATCAGGAATTCAGGGAAAGGCTGCTAAGTTGTGAAAAACTATTTGTTTATCTACCACAACATTTAAATACCTTTCATTTCAAATAGCCTAAATTGGATAATTTGTGGCATTGGGCTATTGCCCTTAATTAAAGGAATACAATCAGTATGCTTCATATTATATTCCTTATGGGATTTTTGGGCCTTTTCTGTTTTTATATGGTTTTGTTTAAATTATTTAAATGATAAGCTGTACTACAGCATAGTTTACTCTTGTTAAATAATTGTAGATGCTGTGCTATCAAACTTTTACATGATCATCTGAACGGTACAGTTTGAGGTTAGTACATCTAAATTAAGTTGAATGTGAATTAACATGAATGTTTTTGTATACTGGTTGCCTTATAAAAGTTGTGATGTTGATTCTTTAAAAAAAAAGAAAAACTCAGAAAGCAGCAAGTGGTGAATGTCAGTCTTTAACTCTCTTATTCAAATAGTAGAATTCATATTTAATTAAAATCTACATATAAAACCTTTGTTTAAAATGCAGTTAAATATTAGAGAACTACAGAACTAAATGTCTAACTGCATGATTCCCTCCCAAAGTTGATATGAAATATGAATCAGATTCACTTTATTCACCACTGCAGGGATGCAATAGAATCAGAGAATTTTGCTATGTAACTGTTAATTTATAAAAGAGACAAAATTTCAGGTCCAGTAATGATCTGTTTTAAAAAAGGGGAAGGGACATAATAATGTAAATATGCATTTGTGACCCTCAACGAACACTTTCTTCCTGACCTGACCTTTAAAAATGATATTCAATTAAAAAAACCCTGTGAATTCAGTATTCTAGAAGTAATTATATAACATCAATTAGCTGTGAGTGTGTTGTTAGTTTGACTTGCCATAGTCATTGTAAGGGTCAAAGAAAGTCACAGAAAGACACATTAAGACAGACATTCCAAGTGGGACACATTTGTACAAATGGACCAGCCCACTTTGACACACAGAGGGAAAAATAAACACACAAATATTTCAAAATACAGTGATAACAACAAAGCCAAACAAATAAGTGGAAATAATAAAGACAATAATTTGCCATCAAGGGGAAAAAAATAATCAAAGACCCAAACATAAACATCCTGCTCCCCTACAGTTCTCCCCTACAAGTACCGGCGAGCAGAACTAAATAGCGGTGAAAAGCAGCATGCCGGAAAGTTTTCGATGTCTGTGACATGATCCAGCATTGGCTGCACAAAAAAAAAACTTAAAATCAGCTAAGCTAAGCGTTCTACAATCAAACTGTAAATAGCAATATTGGAGATGTTAAGCATCCATCAATGGGGTATCAGGTGTCCTTCACGCTTAGTGCAGGCCACACTGAAGTTTGCTATAATCCTCAGACTTTTTATACTACTCTTTGGGGAATTCTAACACCATCTTAGTCATCAATTTTCCATGTCCTGTGTGATCCAAATGACCATAATGTAGGGTTATTGTGACCTCACAGATTGTGATTTAAAATTAGAAACACTATCTTGCATTATGTCAAAAGGTGGTGCTCATAACCAACAACAGTGTTCAAAAAAATTCTCAAACCATGATTATATTTCATACAGCCTGAGCTGTATTGTAGTCTTTCTAAGAGACATGGAAAATTATATTCATTTGATTTCAGTATCTACTAATAAGACTGTACTAATAATAAGACTCTACTAATAAGTAATGAAGACTTAGAATTTGTTCTACATTTTTGTGTAAAGAATCTTATGTAAAACAATGGCCCTTTATTGCATTTTATTTTACTTTATTTTTATTTATTTATTTAATTATAATTTTTATTTATTGTATTTTTGTACTGTTTATTTTTGTTGTTGTTGTTATAGTCTTTTTCAAGTTTCATTATTGTTGATATTTTGTATTGATTTGTATGTTCAAACATGTTTGATATTTACAATTTGAGTTTGGGGATATTCTTGATCAGAAGCATTTAAATAATCGTAATGACACCACAAAAATGATTTTTTTGGACGAAAAATAGTTTGTGACAAGCCTTGAATCGGGCCACATCCCCCGATCTTTACAATTGGCCTTAAAATCGTCTAGTGCAGTGGTTCTCAACCTTTTTTGGGCCAGCGCCCCCCTACCCATTATCCAGATCCCTCACCGCCCCCCCATCAAATAAATTGTAGTCTAATTGTCCTCACTGAATATTAAAGTTGATTATTATTATTTTGTGTTTATAATGAGGACTGTTACTATATTTACAGTAATTCAAATGTATGGGGTCATTATGATTTTTATGAAATTACTTTATTTCAAGGATGCACTGAATTGATCAAAAAAGACAGTGAAGTACTTTTTTTACAGTAAATTATTTTAAAATTGTGTGTAACAACATTCATTTACAGAGTTTTTAAGTATGTTGGTGGTTTTCTTTGCTACAGCTTCAGTGTTGTTGAGATGCGGATATATTTTGTTGCCCCAAATTTAAAAAGACAAAATAAAAATGACATAGTTATGACCATTGTTATTTTGGTGAGTAAATACCACATTTACACTGTTGTGAATTTTTTTCTTAGAGACCAGGAGACGTTTTTGGATATCTTGAAGCAGAAGTTTCTCTTTATTCAGATACTCGCTGCTCTGCACTGCAGTCTTCAAAAAGTCGTCTTCTCAAAGCTCAGCACAGCAGAGTATATAGGTTTGAAGGGGGAGGAGTACATAGAGGTGGAATCAATCTAAACAAAGCATGCAAATGTGGTACAGGAAAACCGCTCAGTTAAAGATTTTTCCCAGCCTTGATCTATTTAGCATACAAGTGTCATTCAAATTCATAGGTGCTTAAACAAAAGGCACAGTTGTACCTTGAGCTTAGAATTCACACTTAACTTGGGAAAACCTGCCAGATGCTCAGGAACTGCATAAAGACAAAAGGTTACTGTCTCAGGGCCTGGGCTGCCTGCTCTTAGACTGTCACAATATACATAACTTTTTCAGTTCAGTTGTTATATTGGAACCTATAACAAATATGCATAGGATCAGCATATTTTAAACAGATTCTTAAATTAGTAATCCTTCAGTCCCCCCTTTAAGAGTTCTAATAACTCTCACATAATACAAATTTAAACCTCCATAAATCCATTCTATAGCCTATGTTTGTTAACATTGAGCTCCATCTTCCATTCATGTAACTTGAAATAGTTACAGGCACATATATCTTATTCTGTGTCTTGTCCTAGATTTAATTAGGTGTGATAGTTCGTTTCAGAACCATAACTGTTGACACATACGACATGGATGGTAACATGTCATACAAGCTACATGTTGACACAGAAAACCATGTAGCATAAGAGTGGAAGTCCTGACGTCCATGGCGCCTGAAAAGCTGTGTTGTCTGTAGTTTTCTGTAGTCCATTTCCCACATAGATTCACTCAGATGACTCTTTGTCCTTGTGAAGCTTGTTCATGGGTGTCTGAGGTGATGCTTTACTCCAGGATGCTGCTTTTGAAGACATCATGGCATGTACACATACCTGCAACACAAGAAAACAGAGAAACAGCAGACCAGCAGTATTCATGCATAGACAATTTTAGACTTCTGTTGATCGTATAGTGGTTTTAAGTCTAGTGATCGTATAGTGGTTTTGTTGACCTAGTCTTAAGTCATTTGACACCTATGGACCAGTGAGGTGGGGACAAACTGATGAGGGGAAAAAACCTATGAGGAAATCTTCACCACAGGGTTGGCCCCCGAGGCCTGTTGCACTTCGGTTCTTCCCTGGGCTCCTCACTGGCCTGTGTGTCCTAGTCTGTCCCTGTAGTTAGTGTGCGAACTTAACTGTGCAATCACTCTATCCTCTAATGAAACATCAGTCATAGCAAACATCATAACCCACAGAGGATAGGTGAGTGACTGGAGTGTGCTGCAGTATTGTTTTTGGCTGTGAGTGTACTTAACCAGAGTCCCCCAGTGGGAGGAAGTGATAGTGAACTTCCTTTAGTTCTGTTTACCAAGAATCTTTTCATCTGTGTTGTAGATTAATGGGGTAATTAAGAACTCACAGCCTTAACAGTTAGCACCTCAGCAAGCTGCCCCACGAGTTTGGTGTAGTGGGGAGGGTCTGCTTCAGAGTTGCAAGCAAACTGAGTAGGAGCTGATTTGCACTGTTCATTTCTCTTACATACTTTTTGTTTTTCCTACACTCTTTCATCCAGTGTCCAGGTTTACCACAGTAATGACAACTGGCCTCCCTCTTAGGACATTTTTGTTTCTGTTGGTTCTTTGTGTTGACCTGAAAGGATGCTGCTGCAATCTTTACTCTTGCTTTAACATCAGAGTCTCTTTCCCAAATAGCTAACATGTCTAGGTTACTTCTGAGAGTTTTGTTAGACCAAGTTAGATCTAGGAATGTCAAGACTTTTCTGTACTCAGCTACAAGGCCATCTGACCAGATGCGGACTAAGGGTCCCTTGTCATCTAGCACACTTTCAGAATCATCAACTATTCCACTGTAAGTTACAGCTGTCTGGCAGAACCTTACAGTGTATTCATTCACAGTTTCTTCTTTCCTTTGCACACAGTTAGTGATTCTGGACCAGTCTATTTTGGGTCCCATGATATTTTTTAGAATTTTCAAAACACCTTCTCTCAAATCCGCTTTACTGGCATGTTGTAGTTCAGAAGTAACAGCAGACTCAAAACTGTTGAATTCAGATTCAGTTAGAATTTGTGACATCAGCTGTGTGACTTCTGCTAACAACATGTCGTAGAGACGCATTTTGCTAATCAATGCTCTTCTAAATTCTGAAAAATTTGTGCGTGCTGAGGGTAAGCTCTGGGACAGTCTCTCTATATCTTTAGGTCCTAGCGCTGTATGGACTGCTTGTAACTGGAGTCTGGTGGTTGCAGATGGAACAGTTTCAACACCTTCTACCCTACTCTGAGCCCTTTGTCTTGCTCCACATACTTCAACTGTATTTACATTTTTATCTCTCAATCCAGTATTGCTATTGTCCTCTAGTCTACAAAAAGACTGTAAGTCAGGATAGCTTTCATCTGACTGTTGGCCTTCTGAATCACTTTTGGTTGAGGCCTTGTTATGGCCCACCTTTTTAGTGAGACAGGACACTTTAGTCTGTAGTTGTTTATTGTGTTCTTTTAATTTAGCAATACACTGAGCTTGTTCTTGTGCTAAGGATAAGGTAAATTCTCTGTGGCAGCAGATAATGCCTTTAATGTTTTTCTTTCGGATACATGCTCCAAGTACCTTTTTGCATTCTTCAATTGACCATACTTTTTCTGGATCAATACCAAATTTCTTTGTCAAATCCAATCTGACTGACTCTGTCACTATTGAGTCCATGTGCTCACCTAACAATGATTTGAACTCATTGTCTGTCCATAAAGGGGTAGCTAGTCCACCTTTCTCAGTTGTGGGAATCAACCTAGCATTCCTTCTCAACATTTTGTAATGTCTTTCTGACACAACAATACACTTCTAACACCTCCCTGGCAAGCAGAGGATAAATTTGTCAACACAGGACAACTGTTGTTAACCTTCTCTGGCAAAGCAGAGGAAAACCTAGTTAATACACATTATCATGTATTCAGCCTTCTCTGGCAAAGCAGAGGATTCCTGAACATAAACTACTAGCACTTTATGCTAATCTTCTCTGCCTGAAACAGAGGATAACAGATATTAGCACGTAATGCTAATCTTCTCTAGCTGAATAGAGGATAACTAGTCTGTTAACCAAACCCTGCAGCTGTTTGCTAACACTTCTCTGGCGGCGCAGAGGATAACCACATGTACTGGTCTGTGGTGGTTCTTTGAATAGAGTGACACTCACCAAATCGTTGTTGAGCTGAAAAAAAGTTTCTGGAATTCAGTCTGGAACGATGTCTGGCGAGAAGCTCTATCCGGGTCACGGCACCAAAACTGTTGTGAATTTTTTTCTTAGAGACCAGGAGACGTTTTTGGATATCTTGAAGCAGAAGTTTCTCTTTATTCAGATACTCGCTGCTCTGCACTGCAGTCTTCAAAAAGTCGTCTTCTCAAAGCTCAGCACAGCAGAGTATATAGGTTTGAAGGGGGAGGAGTACATAGAGGTGGAATCAATCTAAACAAAGCATGCAAATGTGGTACAGGAAAACAGCTCAGTTAAAGATTTTTCCCAGCCTTGATCTATTTAGCATACAAGTGTCATTCAAATTCATAGGTGCTTAAACAAAAGGCACAGTTGTACCTTGAGCTTAGAATTCACACTTAACTTGGGAAAACCTGCCAGATGCTCAGGAACTGCATAAAGACAAAAGGTTACTGTCTCAGGGCCTGGGCTGCCCGCTCTTAGACTGTCACAATATACATAACTTTTTCAGTTCAGTTGTTATATTGGAACCTATAACAAATATGCATAGGATCAGCATATTTTAAACAGATTCTTAAATTAGTAATCCTTCAACACATAAACCCTACTTTACTATATTTCATAGATTTTGTGAGAATATGTCAAAGTTTACTTAAAAAAACTAAGTACAACCTTAATTCTAGAAAAGTTGGGACATTTTGTAAAATGATAAAATCTGTGATTTGTTCATTCTATTTATCTTTTATTTAATTGACAAAAGTACAAAGAAAAGATTTCCAAAGTTTTCACTGACCAACTTAAATGTATTTTGTAAATATAAGCATAATTATTTAGAAAATATTTATTTATTTATTTATTTATTTGAAGTATGCAGCACACTCCAAAATTTTGGGACAGGGGCAAAATAAAAGTGAAAAGGTTATAGAATAACCAAATAAACTGTTTTGAAACACAGCAAGCAGGTGAATCGGTAATAGGTGAGGGAATCATGTTTGGGCATAAATGGAGCTTCTCAGACTTCGCAAGCAAAGCTGGATCATGGCTCAAAAATTGTTTATATTAACAAAATAAAATTAAGTTGGCCAGTGAAAACATTGGATTTTTTTTCTTTGTACTTAAGTCAATTAAATAAAGGCTAAAGAGAACAAATTACATATTCTTGATTTTATGGCATTTCACAAAACGCCCAACTTTTAATTGGGGCTGTAGAAAGATGGGAAACATATGCTCCTCATTTTCAAAATAGTTACTACTTTAGTGCTGTCCTGATTTATATATTTGTTATAGTCAATTAAATTTGTCAATGTGATGTGTCTGCTATAATAATAATAATAATAATAATAATAATAAATGTTTCTTAAGCAACGTTCAGCATAATTTCTGAAAGATCACGTGACACTGAAAGCTGTAGTAATATACTGTAGCTTAGCATGAGAAGAAAACACATTTTAAAATGTATTCAAATAAAAAAGCTTTTTTTTTTCAAATGGTAGATTTACTGTTTTTACTGTAGGCTGTTTTATAAAACAAACAAATGCAACCTTTTTTATGAACTCATTCAAAAATCATACTGACCTTTTTTAATGGTAGTGTATATTATAGGCTATATTTTATTTATAATATATAGGCCCGTTTTGAAAGCATGTATTTTAACCCCAAAAAACAGCCATACATAATTTTATTTATTTATTTTTTTAATGTCATTGAATGCCACATCACATTTTTGATTTATCATTTGAAATATCATTATCATTAGAGGCTAAAAAGGAGCAAAAAAGCCAAGTGGATATAAATTAGGCTATATTTGTGAGCTTTGAATAAACTCTTTAGAATCCAATCAGCAAACAAAAAGCTTTAATATAAATTTTTCTAAACAAGAAAAAACATCTCTTGCTTTATCGTGTCTAAATGCTTGCTACTGTTTTGACGCAGCTAAAGTCAAGCAAAAGTACTGAAGTCGTTGCTAAGGAAATTACACAACGTCAGGTCTAGGAGCGGGAGTATTGGTGTAAACTAGCAACTAACAACACTACACTGACCGCGAACAGCGCGTTCAGTAACAACTGAGCGCGAGCGCTACAGTAAACGGATGCCGCGTTCTGTTTCTGCCTGCGGGATTTCACACGCTTGCGCTACCGACATGTTGAACAATAGATATAGAAAGTCCACTTTGATGTATCCAGTGTAGAGACAGCGTTAGGGAGTGGCAGACAGTTTTCTTTTGCAAGTTTCAGCTCATACATCTTTGGTGTAAAGTCGTCTTGACCAAACGCCCCCCCAAGAACAGCTCAGCGCCCCCTTTCAAAAATATTGCTTCCAGCGCCCCCCGATGCTGTCCTACCGCCCCCGTTGAGAAACACTAGTCTAGTGTGTAGCCAACTTTAGAACACTAGTATTTTTACCAGCTAAAAAACGAGTTAAAGTTGTAATTGTAATAAAAAAAACACGAAATATTTTAGTTTGTCTTTTTTATTTTATTTTTTTTTCATTAGATCAGACATTTTAAGCTAGCTGTCATATGGTCATGTTACAACCAGAGCCGTAGTCTCTCACTTCCATTCTTTTGGGGTAAATAAAGAAAAAAGTATACACTGTAATTATGAAACAAAACCACATATTTGTAATAGACAAGTGTGAAATTGATGTGGAAAAATATATATATACTCTGAGCCCCATGTGGATTCACACAAACTGAGAGAAGTCAGGAAGTGTAAGTGTGCCTCGCTCACCCCCTACTGGCTGTAATTTCAGAACCTGTTCAGATCGTTGTCGCAGAGACATTTTACTGGCTTAAACTCAACAGCTGAGAAATTTTAAGTTGTGCAGCTGTATGATATTGGTAATATTTTAACTTAAAACCTACAGCCAGTCCAAAGTGCTACTGACACTTTAATTGTTTGTCGGTTTGATCTTTTTTTTTTTTTTAACTAACTAGCTTAGCATGCTAGTGTGTCTTTTAAGATCAGTTTCATTTCCAACCTGTGAAACGCTGTTTTATGAACAACTAGCGAAACCCATTAGGCCTACACTGATTGTGGTCTATACTATTTATAAACCGTAGAATAATTGTTTCACTAGGTATAACATAAAGTCCCATAACAGCAGAATAAATCAAAATAACACATTTCTGCACATTTTGACTGCGGTTTTTATGATCACTTTATGGCAAGGTCACAAAGCATTGTTATTCTCGCAACCAAAATAATTATTTCTGTGAAATAGACGCGTCGAAAATGAAGAATTGAAGGTGTAGGTCTACTACAAATCATTATTTTTGCTCCCTTCAATTTAGTTTTTCAGTTTTCGAATGATAATGATGTAGCTATTGCAATTATGCATACAACAAATGTTCCATTTACTGGGTTCAAATCAGTGGCGATTTCTTTAAGACTGCAAGGGAAGCTCAGCTTCCCCTATAATGTCACAAAATTAATGGTTAAATTATGTACTATTGTATTAACATTTTATTGACTAAAAATGCGTTAGAAAACGTTCATCTCAAAGACGAGTTCGTTCAGAATCAGTTAGATATAGCAGGTCGGCTGACTTGATTTTCTTCTCATACATTCCCGTAGCGTCACAGTGCATTTCCCCGTTGAAGCCCAGCGTCCATTGACTTCAATGCGGCTGCTTTGAACGTTTTTTTTCAGTGCTTTGAAACTAGACGGTCATTGGATAAACGCTTCGATTATGTCCCGCCCACGGACGCTCAGCGTCTCTGGGGGTGAATGAGGAGCAAATGAGGAGTGGGCTGGCCTGGACTCCGAGCTTCTGCGTGATGATTGGAGGGTCTGTCGAAAGATTGCATCTCCTTTTGACTGACAGCGATTTTGTACTATAAGGAATCGCTGAAGCTATTCGCGCTCAGTCCCATCGCGGATTTCTCAAGTTCAGTCGAAATAAAAACTGCTGCAACCTATTTCTTTATATTTGCTTGGCGAAATTGCTTGATTTTCATCATACATTTCACACAATTATACACCACATTCCTTGTTTCACTTTTACAGAGTTTAATATTTTTTTTAGATCGTTCATTCATTCATTCATGTTAATATTTAATGTAGTAATCAATATATATATATAGATTACTACATTAAATATTAACATGGAGGATGACTATAAATTAATATATATATATATATATATATATATATATATATATATAGTAATCTTGAAAAATTTTAACATAACATAATGAAACCTTATATTTCTATTAAAATACTTTATAAATAAATAAATAAATCTCCATAATAACCTTATTTAAATTGCAAAATATTTATACTATATAGTAGCATCTGACTAAAAGAAAAAATACATCATATTTTGCATAATAAAACTAAAGCTTTTTTTTTTTTTACGATTGTTTGCATTGTGACTTACTTATGACAATAAGGCACATTCTTGTGAATAAATAAATAGACAATTTTATGATGTAGGCCGAAAATGAGCTTCCCCTATTTGACAGACCAGTAGCCGCCACTGTTTCAGACATATGTGCCGCGGCCTCTTGGAGCACTCGATGCACGTTCACAAGATTTTATAGGATTAATGTAACAAATGCAAATTCTTTGGGGTCTGCTGTTTTATCTGCTGTTAAGTTATCAGGGAAAGGGAGTGATACTAGTCCCTCGTGACCCTGTTGGTATCAGTCATCCAGGATAAGACCGTGGTGACGGTCTGAGTGAGGTCGAAATAGATCGTAAGTTATGTCCATAACTATGGATCTATGAGACCGAACGATGACCGTCACCATCTCTTGTCACTCGGGACGAGCTGAGGAGGAAGTGGCTGGTCCATCCGGATGTTATATAACAGCCAACTCCTTAGGTCAGTCACCTGACATTGCCTCTGATGTCTGTCCGAAACTGTTTCTAGAGTTGCCTTCGCAGCCTTCGAAGTTGAGGCAGCAAGTCAGCTGACTCGTCAGACGGTGGATCCATTTGCAAGCCGTTTATTACAAACTCGTGGTCAAACAGGCAGATAATCAACACCGCAGACAGGAATATAAGGGCAAAGCAAGACAGTACCAGGATCGGGCAGAAGGTCGGGGTATCAGGCGAGAGTCAACAACGGTATATCCAGGCGCGGGTCGGGGCAACAGGCGAGAATCAGAGTCGAAAGGCAGTCCAGGTAAGTAACAAAGTATCCAGATAATCCAATAGTGGTAAACGCTCGGTGATGTCGCAAGGAACAAAACTTCGCGACTAGTCTCTGTGGAAGGACTGTTTAAATAGCGGCAGAGCGCGCCAAAAGCGACGGAAGACCGCGGGGAGTTCGGGCAAAAGCGGTCCGGGTAGGAACTAATATTCCGGAGAAGGTTCCCGCTGATGACGGTCAGACAGAGCCACAGAGAACCGCCTCATAACAGAGCCCCCCCCCTGCGAGCGGCTCCTGAAGCGAGAGGGGCGACGTCGGGGTCTTCCACGAGGTCTGGGTGCTGGTCTCTCGGGATGCTCACGATGGTATGTTTCAGTGAGTGTGGGGTCTAGGATGTCTCGGGCGTTGACCCAGGATCTCTCCTCTGGCCCATATCCTTCCCAGTCTATGAGATATTGGAGCACCGGACCCCGACGCCGAGAGTCCAGGATTTCTCGGACCTGGTAAGCCTCCTCTCCGTCGATGATTAGGGGGGGTGCTTCTGGGGCGGCGGCCTCGTCCCTGGTCCCTCTGTCCTCCCGGAGCAACAGCGGGCTTCAACAGGGAGACATGGAAGGTGGGTGAGATTTTGTATTGTGCAGGTAAGGCTAAACGGAATGATACTGGTGTGATTTGTCGAATTATTTTGAACGGCCCCACGTACCTTGGATTGAGTTTTCTGCAGGATTGTTGAAGACGGAGGTTTTTGGTGGAGAGCCAGACCCACTGTCCTGATTCGTAAGCGGGATTGCGCCTTCGGTGGCGGTCTGCTTGCTCGACGAGTCTCCGTACAGCTCTCTGGAGGTGAACATGGGCCTGATTCCAGGTCTCCTCGCTTCTTTGTAGCCAATGGTCGAGGGCTGGTAGGCTGGAAGGTTCACCTGTCCAAGGAAACATGGGTGGTTGATATCCAAGTATACATTTGAATGGAGTCATACCTGTCGCCGGTTTTTGCAGAGAATTCTGGGCATACTCGGCCCACAGGAGATATTGACTCCAGTCCTGCTGGTTGGAGAAGCAGTAGGATCTCAGGAAGCGGGTAAGTTCCTGGTTAAGTCTTTCTGCCTGGCCATTGGATTGCGGATGGTAGCCTGAAGTGAGACTGACATTAATGTTCATCTGCTGGCAGAACGCCTGCCACAAGCGGGACGTGAACTGGGGCCCCGGGTCAGTGACAATGTCCTCTGGGATTCCATAGAACCTAAATACTTGCTCCAGGATTACTTTGGCGGTCTCCCAGGCGGAGGGTAATTTGGTGAGGGGAATCAGTCGGCAGGCTTTGGAAAAGCGGTCTATTACGGTGAGTATGGTGGTGAAGCCATTGGAGGCTGGTAAGTCGGTCACAAAATCCATGGCGATATGGGACCAGGGTCTTTGCGGGATGGGTAGAGGTTGGAGGAGTCCGGCCGGTCTCTGGTGTGAGGACTTTGTCATGTTGCAGGTGGGACATTGATGAACAAACCGCATCACATCAGGGGTCAAGGTAGCCCACCAGAATTTGTTGGTGACCAACTCGGTGGTGGCGGTGATTCCCGGATGACCCGCGCTGAGGGAATCATGGACATGGTGAAGGAGTCTGTCACGGAGGGATTCAGGTACGTATACGCGGTCCTGGGGGCACTCGGGTGGTGTGGGATCCGTGTTTTGGGCCTCCGTTATTTCTCCCATTATGTCCCAACGTATGGGGGCCACGATTAGCGGGGAGGGAATGATGAATTCTGGTGGGTTCGGGTCCACCTGGGGGTCGAACTGGCGTGATAGGGCATCCGCTTTACCGTTCTTGGAGCCCGGTCGGTAAGTTATCCTGAAGTCAAACCGGGTGAAGAAAAGAGCCCAGCGTGCCTGTCGAGAGTTGAGTCGTTTGGCACCACGGATGTACTCCAGATTACGATGATCAGTTAGTACTAAGAATGGCCTTTTAGACCCCTCCAGCCAGTGTCGCCACTCCTCAAGGGCTGACTTCATAGCCAGCAACTCTCGATCCCCAACATCGTAGTTGCGTTCTGCTGCGGTGAGTTTGCGGGAATAGAATGCACAGGGGTACAGTCTGCCCGGGACCCCGTGCCTTTGAGATAGCACCGCCCCGATGCCGGTGCTGGAGGCGTCTACTTCGACGGTGAATTCCTTCTCAGGATCGGGGTGACGCAAGATGGGGGCTGTGGTGAACCTGGTCTTAAGGTCGGTGAATGCCTGCTCTCCTTGGGGTGTCCATTTCAGGACCGTGGGACCCTTCTTAGTCATGTCAGTGAGGGGCGCCGCCACTAGGCTGAAATTTCGAATGAAGCGGCGGTAGAAGTTGGCAAACCCGAGAAATCTTTGCAACTCCCTGATGGTGCGTGGGCGAGGCCAGTTGAGTACCGAGGCAACCTTATGTTCGTCCATGGTGACCCCTTCGTGGCTGATGATATATCCAAGGAACGAAGTGCTGGTCTGGTGGAACTCACATTTAGGTAGTTTGGCGTACAGCTGATGGTGAATCAGACGTTGTAGCACGTTTCTGACGTGTTGAACATGGTCCTGGAGGTTTTCTGAATAAACGAGAATGTCGTCAATGTAGACAATGACGTAGCGGTTGAGCTCCTCTCGGAATACATCGTTGACGAGAGCCTGGAAGATGGACGGACTATTGGAGAGGCCGAACGGCATTACCCGATATTCGTAGTGCCCGGTTGTCGTGGAAAAGGCCGTTTTCCACTCATCCCCCTTCTTAATCCTGATCAGGTTGTAAGCGCTCCTCAGATCAAGCTTGGTGAAATACCGGGCCTTGCGTAACTGTTCCAGAGCAGCAGGTACGAGGGGCAGTGGGTAACGGTACTTTACTGTCACCTCGTTAAGACCTCTGTAGTCGATGCAGGGCCGTAGCCCACCATCCTTCTTCTTGACGAAGAAGAACCCCGCCGAGGCCGGGATGTTGAGGGTCGGATGAATCCTTTACGTAGTTCCTCCTCGATGTAAGCCTTCATACTTTCGGTCTCAGGCTGTGATAGGGGAAAGACTCGACCCCTCGGCGGTGAGGTTCCTGGTAGGAGTTCTATAGCGCAGTCAGTAGCCCGGTGAGGAGGCAGTCGGGTCGCTTTCTCCTTACTGAAGGCCTCTTGTAGGTCACGATATTCCACTGGCAGCCTGCTGAGGTCGTCGTCGACGGGGTTGGCTGTGCCGATTGTGGATCTGGGTATACAGAGGCCTTGGAGGCAATGACGCTGACAGTGGTCCGACCATTTGATGATCTGGTGTTCGGTCCATGAGATGGTGGGGTCGTGGAGTTCGAGCCAGGGAAGACCCAGGATGATGGGGTGTTCAGGTGAGTGTAGGGTGAATAGCCGAATGGATTCCGAATGCAGGGGTCCGATGAGAAGCGTCAGATCCTTGGTGGTGAAGGGGACCTCTCCGGTACCCAAAGGTCTGCCGTCTAGGGCTGCCACGGCCACACGGGTTTCACATGGAATTAAAGGAACATGTGTTAGCTTAGCGAAAGCCTCATCGATGAAATTACCCTCTGCCCCTGAATCAACAAAGGCTGTGGTGGCTACTTTCTGTCCATTAATCAAGAGGGTGACTGGTATAGACATGGAGTGATTAGGAATCTTGGCGCTTACCCGTGATGGTGCGGCTCTAGGGGGCCGGATGGGACAGGTGGCCCTGATGTGTCCCGGTTGGCCGCAGTACAAACACAGGTTGTCCCGGAGCCGCCTTTCTCGTTCCTCCTCGGTCAGATGAGTCCTCCCGATCTGCATAGGCTCTGGAGAGCTGGAAGTGGCACTGTAGTTAGATGCGGATGGAGCAGGGCGAGCTGGCTGGGTCTGGCGGCCACCTCGGCGTGAACGCATCAGATTATCGATTTGGATGGTCAGCTCCATAAATTGTTCGAGCGTCTTGCCCTCATCCCGGCAGGCCAGTTCAGACTGGAGATCGTGACTTAGACCTTTACGATAAATTGCTTTGAGTGGTTCGGGTGGCCAGCCCGTTTGTGCCGCTAGGGTGCGGAAGCGGAGCGTGTAGTCCGCCGCTGTGGAGGTGCCCTGTTTTAGCGCCAAAATCTCCTCACTGGGCTCCTTGCCCCCGGTGGCGTGGTCAAAGACCTCGCGGAATTGCCTCAGGAAATCTTGGTAGCTGGGGAACGTCATCCTTTGTCCCTCCCAGAGCGCGGTTGCCCACTCCAGCGCTCTTCCTATCAGGAGAGAACATACCAGCGACACCTTGCTGTCATCACTGAGGAAGCTGTTAGGCTGTTGGTGAATGTACAAACTGCACTGCATCAAAAACCCCTTAGCTTTCCCCGGGGGTGCCATCATACTTTTCCGGGAGAGACATACGTGCACTGTGGTTGGTGACGACGGGTGCAGGAGGAGGCATGGGGGGGCGGAGCCACGGCGGCTGCTTGCTCGGCCGCCGACGCTTGAGCGAGCGCAGACACAGAGGTGTTCAAAGTTTGCAAAGCTCTTAGCATTTCATCAGACAAGCGCGTGAGTTTATCCAGCTGGTGCTCATGCGTGGCGAGCACCGCGCTCTGCCGAGTCATTTCTTGGGCTAGTTGATAAACAGCCGCTGGATCCGGGGGTGGCGAAGTTTTCTGTGACAATGACTCGTCAGACGGTGGATCCATTTGCAAGCCGTTTATTACAAACTCGTGGTCAAACAGGCAGATAATCAACACCGCAGACAGGAATATAAGGGCAAAGCAAGACAGTACCAGGATCGGGCAGAAGGTCGGGGTATCAGGCGAGAGTCAACAACGGTATATCCAGGCGCGGGTCGGGGCAACAGGCGAGAATCAGAGTCGAAAGGCAGTCCAGGTAAGTAACAAAGTATCCAGATAATCCAATAGTGGTAAACGCTCGGTGATGTCGCAAGGAACAAAACTTCGCGACTAGTCTCTGTGGAAGGACTGTTTAAATAGCGGCAGAGCGCGCCAAAAGCGACGGAAGACCGCGGGGAGTTCGGGCAAAAGCGGTCCGGGTAGGAACTAATATTCCGGAGAAGGTTCCCGCTGATGACGGTCAGACAGAGCCACAGAGAACCGCCTCATAACACTTTGAACGTGTCAAACGATTTGTTTTAATCTAGCCTTATGAAGATATGGTCCAGCACCTGTGAATAGATGACACTTCCCCCCTGCGAGGACTCCAGATACAAAATTATGGCGTTTTCATTGTTTTAAAATGCACTCAAAGTTTGCTTAATGCATAAATAGTATTTGTAAATATTATAATTTTTACTAGATTCTGTAAATACTATAATTTGTACTAGATTTAAACTGTTATTTCTGATACCTACTCCTATAAATAGTATTCTGGTTTCGTAAGAGAAAAACAAGCATTTTCTGTCTGTTCTGATAGCGCCACCAATTGGGCCAATAATTAAATTTGACCTGTTACTGAATTGTCATAACTGTCAATTTCATGGGTCCATAACTTCAAAATCCTACTGTAGAAATTATTGTAATTTTGTATGGTGATAGCCAGGTGGCTTGGGAACAAGGCCCCAGTGGAATTTCTAAGACATCCTCCAAGGAAGCTGAGATATAGCGGCATCAATTGGGCCAATAAAGCAATTTGACCTGTTACTGAATTGTCATATCTGTGAATTTCATGGGTCCATATTTTCAAAATGCTACTGTAGAAATTATTGTAATTTTGAATGGTGACAGTCAAGTGGCTTGGTAATGAGGCCCCAGTGGAATTTCTAATGCACCCTCAAAGGAACCGGAGATATAGCGCCACCAATTGGTCCAATAATGCAATTTGACATGTTACTGATCTGTTATTAATGGCCCATTCCTAAAAGGTACAGTAAACACACACACACACACACACACACACATGTATATATATATATATATATATGTGTGTGTATGTATGTATATACATACAATCAAATGTGGACAACGTACATAGATATATACAGTACAGTGTACAGTAACCAACAACACAATGGCTTAAATCAGTTTAATTCATATTCATTTGTATAATGCATTTCACATCACTTTTTTTCCAGAACAGTTTGACAGAAAATGCTTGTTTTTTTTACCAAACCAGAATAGTATTTATAGGAGTAGGTATCAGAAAGAACAGATTGAATTTTTGATTGAAATTTAGTGCAAATTATAGTACTTACAGAATCTAGTAAAAATTATAATATTTACAAATACTATTTATGCATTAAGCAAACTTTGAGTGCATTTTAAAACAATGAAAACGCCATGATTTTGTATCTGGAGTCCTTGCAGGGATAGGTGTCATCTATTCACAGGTGCTGGGCTATATTAAGTCTTCATAAGAGGCTAGATTAAAAAAAAATTGACACGTTCAAAGATACGTTCAATAACTAACGAATTAGATTTCATGTTGACAGTCCGTTTTTGCTCTTATCTCAAGTGTTATTTACATTTAACAATCGTTTATTATTCGTATTTGAAAAAGAGACGGTCCCTAAGCCGGGCGTGAATAAGAAGCTAAGAAAGGCGGAAGCGTCGCGTTTTTAAGGTGGAACGGATAGCGTCAGTAAGAAGCTGCGAATAAGAAGCACAGTGTAGGCCTATAAGCCAGTGCGGTAAATTTGGTTTTATGTTGGACATTCGCCGAGCAAATTAAAGGACTCAAAGGTGCATGAAAATTATGGGAAAAAAATGCATTCCAAGATTCGAAAACATTTAAAGCATAATGCAAATAAAATGTAGAGACGTAAATTAAGTAGAAAAACATTAATACATGATTTTAAGCTGTGAATGGGACATTAACTATGACTTTTTACTATATTACATTGTATTTTCTTTTAACTGGTAGAAAAAGGTGTTATTATGGCATCTGTAATATATTCTGTAACACTTCTAACACATCATACAAGACTTGGATTTTAGACATGTAATTTTGTCAATTTTTCATGAATATTTGAAATATTCAAATCTGTATAACTTCCTGGTCATGTGACCTGAAGATGTCACACCAGTTGTAATATCTTCACACAATCCTCCTGACACACATACATGACTTGGATTTTGAAAATATGATTTTGTGTATTTTTTATGATTTTTTTTTCAAATATTCAAATCTATATAACTTCCTGGTCATGTGACATGATGATGTCATATCAGGGCCCAAAACATTTTAAGGCTAAAAGTAGCTCATAACTTGCTGATTTAGGAGAAAATCTTAAAAAATAATGAGCATGTCAGACCTAAATTTAGGACTCCTAAATGTTTGCTCTAAGAGTATTTCACAAAGCGTTTTAGCACTAAAACTAGCTCCTAAATCTGTGAAATGTTAGGAGTAGTGAAGAGGACTCCCAAGTGATTACGATCAAATCCCAACTATCCCAAAATGGCTGTTGTTAGCAATCTGCCTTTGAACTTACACGTTTTAGAAACACTCTGCATTTATCTGCACACATATGTTTTCCCACTGAACTTTTTTGGTTTTGGAGGTTATACCAACTACAAATTTTCCTTTGATTATATCCTTGTTGTCATTAATAGGTTGGGCAAGAAGTAACAGCTGTTCTTGAATCCCATTTCGTTTTCTTTTATGTTTGCATGTCTTACTATCAGTCATGATTATTCTATTCTGTTAATAAAGGCTGTTTATATGCATATCAGCTAATTGTTTATGAGAAGCACACATGTAAAAGGCTGACAATCAGCTGAACATATAGTTGTTTAATTAGTGACACTTAGCCTGCATTTTAAAATCTTTATTTGAATGTGGCAACATTTAAAAAAAAAAGTATTTAAATATGACAACATAATACCACGCTCTACAATATTTCTTTGAACAAATGTCTGACAGAGACTCCTCACCTATCAGCCAATCACTGTGTGCACAGTTAGTAGGCATGCTGACATCTTAGCTTAAGACTTCTCTCTACTCCTTAGAAAAAGTTTGTCTCATCAGAGCCCGTATTCACAAACATTTTATCTTACCACTAAGAGTTCTCCTAAATAGCAATAGTTTTTAGCTGAGAGTTCTCTCTTAAATCCTATTCACAAAGCTGCTGAGACAAACTTTTACTAAGGAATAAAGAGGTCTTATGCTAAGAGTAAGGGAGGGGTTGACCTTGTTGCTACGGATGATGTTAGCATGATTACTAACTATGCACATGTAACGGGGTTAAAAAGAACATAATTTAGGGAGTGAAGACTGTAAGGTGAATTTCATAAAATAAAATATTTGGTTGTATTTGTTTGTGTAAGAAGGCTCCCCTCCTGTGGCTGTTAATGGTACTGCAGATGTAGTATTTTGTCTCTCTTGCTGTACCGCAGCAGATTTGAGTGTCGCTACTGCAGGTATGTACGATTTTCCACGCTCTAACTCATTAACGTATTAATTGTGGAAGTAATATGTTTTATGTGACTACTTTTGACGCAATTGATTGGATTCACGTATTTGAACGTGTATATAATGTATTTAACACTTTAACGCAGCTGTCCAGGTCATTATGAATATATTGAATTTCCTCGTGCATTCACGAGCAGTAACGAATGCATTTCATGTGGTCATTGCGTCTGTCTTAAAATTTCTGATAATTAATTGTAATATGAGTTGAGTGAAAGTGTAATTTCTCTTCTTCTAGTCATATGTATGTCTGCAGTATATTGTCTACAGCCAACCTGATTTGTACCCCTTTTTCCTACCAAAGGTATGTTGGTTTCATGTTATGACGTTATATATGTTAACAAATGCTTTTTAGAAATTCATGACGTTTTCTTGTTAGTATCTATAGTTTATTGTCCAGTACTATTACAGTATTACTATTTACAAGTGTACTGTGATAGTTTTCACATTGTTTTCTATTGTTGTTTTATGACAGCAGATTTGAGTGTCACTGCTGCAGTCATATGTATGTCTGCAGTATATTTTCTACAGCCAACCTGATTTGTACCCCTTTTTCTATCAAAAAGAGATGCTGTGGATAAAAAAAAAAGCTGAAGAAACTCCTTGTGTGAGTGTGTCCTTCCACATCCGTAACACTGGTGCCGTGACTCCCTCGGATTCTTTGATCAGCTCGACGCAGATCGACCGTGGTTGCTGTGTGTGTTTCAAGTTTATCGGTGGACCAAGTCTTCAATAAAGTGAGCAGGTCAAGTTCGTCAGTGGATCAAGTCTTCGATACTACGGATGAGGAGAGTATATACAAACTTACACAACATGATTGAGACTGCATTCGTTTTTCACATATACACAACGCATGGACATATAAAACATAGTTTTGACTATCGTCACGTTCAAGATTGAATTTTATCTAGTGAGATAACTCATAATTGATATTGATTAATTTTTTGTTTTTGGTTCTTTTACTATTTTCATGCTAATTTTTGTGATCGCATAATGGCTGAAAAACACGAGTGTGATGGTGACTTTGATGTAACAAGTTATGGTAACATGGGTAGTTAATGTAAATGCTGAGTGCCAAACCAATTCACCCAGTTACACTCAGAGGCCAGCACACACAGAACAGTGTACACATACATTGACCCCACAAGTAACAGTGCACATGAAGTCAGAGCATGACACATTTAGGGGTGATGGCTCTGATAAGTATGGGATTGAAGAGTCTGTACACAGGACAAAAGCTTGCTTAAGAAAACAAATGTGCCCTATTCAAGAACAAGCTGAGGAGATAATGAGTAGACTTGCTGGAAAGGCAAAGGACGTTGTTAAAGTCAGCCTGCGCAGTGATGCTATGCTCAACGTCAGACAGAACCCTGAGTTCATTTATGGAATCCTCATGCAGTACTTCAGTGAAGCGCCCTCCTGCCTACCACGCGCAGACTTTTATGCCACTCTCCCCAGAGCTAAAGAGAATCCTGTGGACTACTGGATCCGACTGAACAAAGCAGCTGACCTAGCAGATGAGGGACTGCGAAGACAAGGCAAACGTTTGGACAACATAGGAGAGGAGGTAACAAGGATGTTTATTAAATTCTGTCCTGACCCCAGTTTAGCAAGCATATTCAGATGCAAGCCTATTCAAGAATGGAGTGCGAAAGAAATACAGAGCAGAATTGATGATTACCAGAGGGAATTCAGGAGCCAGGGAAATGCCAGTGTGAACTTACGGAGTCACCCAACTACAGTGTTTAGCAGCGAACATGATCTGAATGATCGCCCCAAGACAGGGTTGCCAGCTGTTCCGATCCAATCATTCTGCACTTTACCCAATGCTCAAGTATGCCGTCAGCCAGAGCTTACATCAGTGCCCAGTCAGGTACAGCATCAGCATTCCTCCTGCTCATCTGCAGCCCCAGTGATGTCTCAAAACACACAACAGGCTGACAGTCAGTTGCTCACTCGTATGATGGAGATGATGGAGCAGCTCATGGACAGGGTGCAATTGCGTGATGTTTCCAGTCTCACACGTGAATCTAGACAGCAACGCAACTTTGTCAGAAGTGCCTGTCGGATCTGTAACGACAACAAACATACCACGGTGACACATTGCATGACTGACAGACTGTGCTTTGCATGCTTCTCCCCAGGGCACACAAAAAAGGAATGTCCTAAACAGCCCTCTGCCCAGTCACAACATGAGGGAAACTAGCAGACCCGTATTTGAAGGGAGGAAGTGCGGGTCATCATCATTGTAACTCCCAAGCTGTTGATGATTGTGAGACTCAAAATGCTTATCATTCAGCCAAAGTAAACTGTGATCAATCAGAAATCATTTATCAGAACACATATGTTGTGGGTGGACGAGACAGCCTCTTTTACACGCCAGTGAAGATTGGAGAGATGGTTACGCTGAATGCAATGTTGGACAGCGGTTCGATGGCCTGCACTATTAATGAATCTGCTGAGATGACACTGAGATCAGCTGGTGCAGTGGATGAATGTGATGAGTTTGTTGCTGATGTCACCCTGGTAGGTTGTGGAGGGCTCCGTGTGAAACCAAGATCATCATTCAATCTTGCCATGGAAGTGTATGGTATAAAGATGATAGTACCTACATTAGTGGTTCCCGGACAACATGATGAGCTGATATTTGGGACTAATGTTATTAAACGCATTCTCAGATACTTCAAAATGAGTGATGGATTTTGGCAAGCAGTGTCTAAACCAACATCTTCGGACCCTGTGTGTGAAAGCTTCTTGTCAATGCTTGCGGGATTGAACCGTTGGAGAGGAGAGGAGATCCCTGAGAAGATTGGGACCGTAAGATGCAACTCAGCTGTCCATCTCGAGCCAGACTGTGAGTACTTAGTATGGGGGAAGTTGCCCAAATCAGCTGTTGTCTCTCCTGGAAGTGCAGTCATGACTGAGCCTACATCATCTCACTCTGCTCCCAGAGGTGTCATGGTGGCTAGACTGATCACATTAATATTGTCAGTCCTCTGCTGGTAAACTGCTCAGCAAGTTTGTCTGATGGAGCAGCTAATGCATTACCTGTGAGCGAGTGACTTAAGTCATTTGGTCTGGATAGTCTCGACATGGACTCATGTGACATCTCAGATGCATGTAAGCAGCGGTTGGTAAACCTGATTCTGAGCTATGAAGATGTGTTTTCATATAGCCATCTTGATTGCGGGGAAGCAAAGGGATTCGTACACAGGATACACCTCTCAGACACCAGACCATTCAGGCTTCCATTCAGATGAGTAGCACCCAGCCAGTATCAAAAGCTGCGGCAGGTGCTGACCAAAATGGAGGAGAAGGAGATAATTAGGCGATCTACCAGCGAGTATGCTTCTCCTCTCATTTTGGTCTGGAAGAAGAATGGGGATTTGCGTGTATGTACAGACTTCCGCTGGCTGAACAGGAGAACACTGAAGGATGCGCACCCTCTTCTGCATCAAGCGGATTGTTTGGCAGCACTGGGCAGAAATGCTTTATTTAGCACAATGGATTTGACGTCCAGATTCTATAACATGCCACTGCACGAAGACGACTGCAAGTTTACAGCTTTACGACGCCCATGGTTCTTTTCGAGTACAATCGTTTACCCCAGGGCCTCTGCAACAGTCCTGGCAGCTTCATGCGTATGATGAACAGCATATTCGGAGACGAAAACTTCCTCAGTCTCCTGTGTTATCTAAATAACGTGATTGTCTTTGGTCCAGATGAGACTACTGCTCTTGATCGCTTAGAGATGGTGTTTGGCAGACTCCGTGCATATAATCTCAAGATGGGTCCACAAAAATGTCACCTGATGAGAAAATCAGTGAAGTTTCACATCAGACAGGGGTTTCCACAGACCCAAGCAAAGTTGAAAGCATCTCTAAAAGGAGCAGTTTGGATTTGATGGAGCTAGATGGAGCTACTCCTTCCCAGTCCTTCCCAGAAGAAAATAAGGTAATTCCTGGCCTCGATGAATTACTACCAGCACTTCATTCCAAACTATTCAGCTGCAGCAAAGCCTCTTTTTAGTCTCCTAAAAGGCCAGAAGGCAAGAGGGAAAAATCTGGGAAAGCAGGGTCATGTTCACCTGAACAGAAAGCTGAAGCCCAGTGACTGGACTGAAGTGCAGAACCAGGCTGTCGAGAGGTTGAAAACATTGTTGGTCGAGAGCGTTGTCCTTACTCATCCAGATTTTAATCGCTCCTTTGTGCTGGCAACGGACGCATCCTTAGATGGTTTTGGAGCTGTGCTTTCACAGGTCCCAGAGTGGGTGATGAAAGCCAGGCCTGTAGCCTTCGCCAGTAAGTCCCTTTCTCGGTCGCAGCAAAACTATGTCAGCGCATTGTTTGGAGTTTTTGACTTTGAAATGGTCAATATGCGATAAGTTCAGTCATTGGCTTAAGGGCCATGAATTCACCGTCTTGACTGACAATAATCCCTTGGCCCATATACTTACAAAACCCAAACTTGATTGCTGCGAACAACGCTGGGTGGCTAAATTGGCGAGCTACAACGTCAACATCAAGTATGTGCCTGGTCCCCAAAACACTGTCGCGAAGGCCCTAAGTCGGGTTCCGTTTGTCAAGACTGACATCACGCAGAGACTGCTCAAAGAGCCATATGGAGCACTTCTAGCTGACTCCAAAGGAATGTCAACAGATTAAGTGCAGGATGCCTTCAGACGTGCAAGCAAATTCAGATAAAAGACAGAGTGTCCTTAACACAAGTCAGTCGTACAAACACAACATACAACAACTTGATGAACTAATGTTGATCCCTAGTGCAGAGGTATCTGCTACATTGGATTCGCATGTCGAGTGGAACTTAGGTGCCAGGACACGAGCTATGACTGTCATTGATCATCTACCTCAAGTCATGTCTGGAGGACAGGACACGCTTCAGGCATATTCAAAACAAGAGCTGCGTGAAAAACAACTCCAGGATAGGCACTTGTCAAGAATTTTGTATTATGTCGAGTGCCAGCGTAGACCTTCCATAAGAGAAAGGACAAAGGAATCTATGATTGTCATTCGATATCTGAAGCACTGGGAGAAACTCGTTGTCAGAAATGGTGTGTTGTACCGGGTGTCATGTGACCAACTGTCAAGGATCAAACGTCATCAGTATGTTGTCCCAGAGTCTCTGGTAAATGTGATTCTAAAAGGAATTCATGACGACTGTGGCCATCAAGGTCAGTCTCGGACTATTAGCCTTGCAAGGCAGCATTTTTTTTTTGGATGAACATGGATCGAACTGTAAGTAAAACTACAAATCCTTCTGGGAGAGCCCAAGTCACAAGTCATGCACAACGCCATATCACCCGATAGGTAACTGGAGCATGGAACGCTTTAACAGAACCCTTGGAAATATGATCAGAGTTTTGTCACCAGATGTAAAAAGAGATTGGCCTAGATGTCTACAGACACTGATATTTCTGTATAACTGCACTATACATAAAACAACGAGTTATGCCCCCTTTTATTTGATGTTCGGGCACATACCTTGTCTGCCCACTGATATTCTTTTTCATTCAGTTTAGAATGATCCAGCTGTGATAAGTTACTTTAGTCAAAGATCTGAAGGAAGCACAGCTAATTGCACAAAAACATGTGATGAAAGAGCAGAAACAACATACAGTTGTGTTCAACTGAAGAGTGAAAGGACTGGACATCAAAATAGGTGATTAAGTGCTCTTGGCAAATAACACCGAAAGGGGTAAAAGGAAAGTCACCGACAGGTGGGAGTCGACAGCTTACACTGTTGTGGATCATAAACCAGACACTCACGCTTACAGGATCTGTAATCCATCTACCAGCCAGGAAAAAGTGGTTCATCGAAACCTTTTGATGTTAGTAAATTTTCTACCAGTGATTGTGGAGAACTCCCTGTCTGATCACCTTTCTGATGCATCCAAATCTTGTCAGAGGCTGCCTTCAGTCCTTTCCTTGTGTGCAGTGGAGGATGAATCTTTGGGAAGAGATGCAGGAGTGCCAAAGCATGAGGAAGACAGCTACAGCAGTGTTACAATTGATGGATCAGTGATGACAGGAGGCAAGGCATTATCCACATGTGACGATGCTGGCAATGGCCATGAGAATGATTCTGTGTCAGTTCAGGAATCTGGTACCAGAACTATTAGTAGGGTTTCGGACCTGCCTGACAGATCCATTTCAAAGTGAGTCTGATCAAACCCTAAGTGAAATTCTGGTAGATCCTTCAACTAAGGTCACTCCTGCTGCACCAGAAAGTCATAAATCTGACTCATCAAGAGATGCAAGTATGTCTGTTTCTGGTGACATTGAAAGTGACAGTTTAGATTCGCATGATTCAGAAGCAGAGACAGTCCTGTCTGCCATTAGCCACATCATTAGACCTGCTGACAGATTAATATATGGCTTCACGGTTAGCTCAAGCTATGGACCTGTTGACACAAAACACAATGTTCAGGCTGTTTGAAAGTTCAGTACTTAAAACATTTTCTGCTTTTGAAGTCATATTTGATTTCATGTCTCTTAGTTTCATATTAGTTTGAAATATGTTTTATTAGTATTTTCTTATCAGTTTCTAATCTGAAAAAAAAAGGTTCAGAAAGCACATACTTGATTAAATGGGTGCCTTCACAAACTTTAATGGGATGCTACACTTTTTCTATACTTTTCGATTTGCTTTTGCATTGTTAAGCGAAGTTGAGGAAGAAAAGGATATTGTGGAATGTATGTAGATGTTCTACTGTTGGTAGTTGGTGGGAGAGCCTACCGCTACTCTTCCATCACTTCGTCCTTATGGGATAATTGTATTTTTGACACCTTTAATAGGAAATCCTTTCGTATTGTGTAATTCTTTACGAGAACTAAAGAGATAATAATCTGCTGATGATACTCCACTCATCATGCATTTATTTTATGTAATTCAGTGGGGGTGGATGTAACAGGGTTAAAAAGAACATAATTTAGAGAGTGAAGACTTTTAGGTGAATTTCATAAAATAAAATATTTGGTTGTATTTGTTGGTGTAAGAAGGCTCCCCTCCTGTGGCTGTTAATGGTACTGCAGATGTAGTATTTTGTCCCATTCACGAGCGGTAACGAATGCATTTCATGTGGTCATTGTGTCTGTCTTAAAATTTCTGATAATTAATTGTAATATGAGTTGAGTGAAAGTGTAATTTCTCTTCTTCTCTTCGTCATATGTATGTCTGCAGTATATTGTCTACAGCCAACCTGATTTGTACCCCTTTTTCTATCAAAAAGGTATGTTGCTTTCATGTTATGACATTATATATGTTAACAAATGCTTTCATTCATGAAGTTTTCTTGTTAGTATCTATAGTTTATTGTCCAGTACTATTACAGTATTACTAGTTACAAGTGTACTGTGATAGTTTTCACATTGTTTTCTATTGTTGTTTTATGACAGCAGATTTGAGTGTCGCTGCTGCAGTCATATGTATGTCTGCAGTATATTTTCTACAGCCAACCTGATTTGTACCCCCTTTTCTATCAAAAAGAGATGCTGTGGATAAAAAAAAAAAAGCTGAAGAAACCCCTTGTGTGAGTGTGTCCTTCCACATCCGTAACACACACAGTGATAGGCTGATAAGGGAGGGATGCTAAGTGTAATGTATAATTCAGTGTTCTAATGTATAATTTCAAATAGTGACTATTTATTTATATTATTTCTGTTTGTATCTCTCTGCACAGGTACACAGTCTCTGAAATACTTCTACACTTTTGTGTCTGGAGATGTAAACTTCCCAGAGTTCACTGCAGTTGGTCTGGTTGATGAATGGCAGTTTATGTACTTTGACAGCAACAAAATGAGAGCTGTTCCAAAGACAGAGGGAATCAGACAGAATCTGGGAGCAGATTACTGGGACACGGAAACTCAGAGCCTGATTGATGACCACCATCAACTAAAAAATGACATTCAGACCATAAAAGTACATTTCAACCAGTCAATAGGTAGGCAAAAAACCCACCTATTACACAGACACACAGAGTTTGATCATTAATCGAGATTTCAGTAGTTACACTGTATTTGTATACACAAAACTAGACCCATATATGGTAAATTATGGAATTATATTATATTTGATTAAATGTAGGATGTTTTTTTTTTTTCTGAAGAACTTTTTGTTTCTGATTAAATCATATGATTGCAAGTCTACAGTAAAGGAATTACCAAATGGTGACTGTAATATTGTTCTGTCCTTTCAGGTGTTCACACACTTCAGCTGATGTTCGGCTGTCAGCTGGAAGATGATGGCAGTACTGGAGGATTCAGAGAGTATGGTTATAATGGAAAGGACTTCATCAGACTGGATAAGAGCACCCCCACCTGGATTCCTCAAACTGTGATTACCAAGGTTAAATGGGATTCCTGTGGAGCAGATGCAAAATACTGGAAAGCATACCTGGAGAACAGATGCACTGAGTTAGTGCAGAAGTATGTGGGTAATGGCAAGGACACTCTGAAGAGAAAAGGTAAAAACATAAGTGGCTTGATGGATCACCAGAAATGCAGTAAAAGAGTATAGAATATTTTTTAATAGAATTTGATATAGAAAGTACCTTTAGTAATGGTTGTGGATTAATTAAGTGCTGAAAGAAGATGTCTAGAAAAGGTTGGTAAATTAACATGCATTACCATGAGAGTTTTAGAGTTTTATTCATTTTAGAGTTTAGAAACATAACACTGTGTTGCTGGCTGAAGTGTGTGATACACAATTAGAATAATTCAAAAAAGACTATACTGTGCATGTGGTAAAAATAAATATAGGCTTAATTTTGGATCATGAACATTTTATTATTAAATGAAAAGCTGTTGATCTTATCTGTGCTCAGGAACAGAACAACTGATTACGAAAAAAATAAAGCTTTATTTCATTTAAATTGAATGTTGCAGGCTCTTGTTCACTTTCCATTCTATTTTTCTGTATCCTAATCTCTATATCTTTTCTCTCTCTCCAGTTTCTCCTCAGGTGTGTCTGTTGCAGAAGGATCCCTCGTCTTCAATCACTTGTCATGCTACAGGTTTTTACCCCAGTGGAATAATAATCTCCTGGATGAAAAACGGACAAGACCATGATGAGGATGTTGATCTTGGTGAACTACTTCCCATTGAAGACGGGACCTTTCAGAGGACAAGCACCCTTAATTAAACCTGATGAGTGGAAGAAGAATGAGTATGAATGTGTGGTGGAACACCAGGGCAAAACCATTAGAAAGACACTGAGAGCAGATGAGATCAGAACTAACTATGGTAAGAGTGATTGCCTTGATTAGTAGATCATGAAACTGTAGAAAATGTTCATGGAACACAGTATTGCCAGTTTTTATTTAGACTGTGCTAATGTACTGCAGATATCACAATCATAGATTTTGCTTTTGTATCTGCTGAAATTTGAAACCTGTATCAGTTTCTAAGATTGTCATGATCTTTAATAACCTGACATTTTTGTTTGGTCAAATTCTTCAGCTTCTGTTTCCATTGGAATCATTGTTGGTGCTGTTGCTGCTGTGCTCCTGATGGTTGTCATTGGTGTTGCTGGGTATAAGGTGTATCAGAACAATACAGGTGAGACAGAGACTCAGACGTTACTATCAGCACTATTGACTACATTGTATGTTTTACACATTTGTGTGCTGCTCTGATGAGTGAGTTTAGGCTTTAAACCTGTCAGTGGTAAGTTTTTCATAATCTTAAACAGATGGGCTCTGCCATTTGGCATGATAGGATAATATTAATATGTTTATATAAAATGTGTTTATAGTTCTACAATATTTTTCTTTTAATGGAACTAATAAATATGACACTGTATAAATGTATGATGTAGCTATATTGTTATGTTATAATTAATGTTTTTTTTTTTGTAGGCTCTGATGATGGTTCAAACAGCTCAGGTCATTCAGATCTAGAATCATAAAGATGTACAGTAAGTGTATTATTACACTTATATGTGTTATTATAATTATTCACTGCTGCGTTCCTCATATGGGGGATTGCTTTCTGGTGTGTATGGGCTTCATACAATACCGCCAAATTTCCAGAACCAACGATATTCATGGAAGGATTGCCTGAGGTGGCGACTGAGGCTGCAGAACCTCCAAAAATGGCAGTGCCCACTCCACGTCCTCCAGAGGTAGTGGCTGAGGCTGCAGAAGCATCAGAGGCAGCGGTGTCCGTTCAGGACTGTACGGAAGTCACGGCAAATGCTGCAGAACCTCCTGAGGCTACACCTTTCACTTCAGTTATGGTCACAGAAGTGGCGCCCCCCCGTGAACTCTTTTGGGGGGCTATGTTACGATCGCCAGGGGGAATGTCCACAAACACAAGACCAAGCTCTGACATTTCTGTCTGTCTGTCTGTTCATGAGACATACCGCTGCCCTCGGACCGCGTGCACAAAACGTTAGCGTGTTGCTACCGAGAAAAGTCAACTTAAATTAACCAAAGCTTTGTAACCAAGACTGTGCAACCAAGTATAATGTATAACTAAATATAATGTATAACAAACGTCCTCATAACTTGAAAACCGCGGCTTTTGAAAATGGCTTTGCCAAGATCAACCTGCCCTCAAAAGATTTGCTCTGATTGGATTTCCCCACAAAAGGGTAGTTCTTATTGGATCTCTTCTCCATTCGTCCCGCCCCAACATTTTCCTCTCGTTTTTATTCGTTGACTAAAGTGTCAGTTAAATTTCGTCATCGTCTTCGTCATCATATCTGACTTTTTATTTAGTTTTTATTTAGTTTTCGTCTGTAAAAATGTTCGTTGACGAATATTTTTCGTCATAGTCTTCGTCAACGAAATTAACACTGCAAGAGAGGAACATAAATACAAATCTAGGTCTTTGGTTTGAGAACTTTTTTTTCAGATAGTATAATGCATGCATGAATTTAGATGTGTGATTTTTTCCACTGTGGTGGAAATTTTGGTGGAAAATGAAATGTCAAATTCCTATTTTATGCTCTCAAAATAATGTGTTTATGTAGTAACCTGAAATGCTGATACAGTGCCTATAGAAGATTATCATACCCTTTTGAAATAGTTACTTTATTTGTCATAAAGCCTGAAATCAAACCCCATTTCAAATAACTTTTCCAGCTTTATTTACACTTTTGGTCTTACAACATCAAACGAATAAAAGAAAAAACACAACAGTTCTGCAAATTAATAAAAACCAAAAAAACTAGAATAACATGGTTAGAAAAGTCATCAGTCCCTTGATTTAATACTTCATAGAGCCACCTTTTGCTTTAATAACAGTCATCAGTCTTTTTGGATATGTCTGTACTAGCTTGTACAGCTTGATTGGGGAATATTTGCCCATTCTTCCTTGCAGAATTGCTCAAGTTCAGTCAAATTCTGAGGTGAGTGGCAACGGACTGCTCTCTTCAAATCCATCCACAGATTTTTGATTGGATTTGAAGTCAGGGCTCTGATTTGGCCAATCAAGGACATTCACCTTCTTATCTATAAGCAATTTCGTAAGCCATTTTGTTGTTTTGGCAGTATGTTTAAGGTCATTGTTGTGTTGGAAGGTGAATGACTTGCCCATCTTCAGCTGTCTAGCAGAGGGATGCAAGTTTTCCTCAAGAATTTTGGTAGCATCCATTTTTCCTTTCAATCCTGACCAATCGCCCAGTCCCAGCTGAAGAGAAACATCCCCACAGCATAATGCTGCCATCACCATGCTTCACCTGCTGTATGGTGTGTTTTGGGTGGTGTGCTGTGTTTGCTTTTCGCCAAACTTAGTGCTTGGTGTTCAGTCCAAAAAGGTCATTTCTGGTCTCATCAGACCATAACACCTTTTGCCATAAGGTATCAGACTTTTCCAAATGTATTTTTGCATAGCGCAAATGAGAAAGGCTTCTTTTGTGCCACCCTGTCATACAGGCCAACAGCCTTTGAAATGTTTTTGTGGCCTTCTCCTAACATGTGCCTTTCTACAACCTTATACCGGAGGCCTTTTGAAACCACTTTCCCAACCACAGTGAATTCTATGCCAGACTATACATGCACTACTAATAGTAGAATTGTCAAGAAACAGCTTGTTTTATTCTGAAGAAATCAACACCACTACTATTGGTGGGGCAGTTAGCCTGGTGTTTAGTCTGGAAACCCTAAAAAAAAATGCCAACCTGTATTCTGAAGAACTCAATTAGCTTGTTCAGGTGTGTTTGATTAGGGTTGGAGCTAAACTGTGCAGAGACACTGGCTCTCCATGATCAAGGTTCCCCACCCCTGCTCTAAGGGGCTGATTACTTGACCAAACCATGCATTTCACTTATTAATTTTTAATCCTCAAGATTTTTTAAATGCTATTTTACTTTAATGATGTGGGTTATAATGTGGACATGCAACTCAAAAAAGTTAGACTTAATTTACTTTATTTTCCAGGGTGTAATGTGACAAAAAGTAAAGGTTTCACAGGGTACTATGATTTTCTATAGGCACTGTATGTTCTGTGCGTGCTTATGCTTCTAGGACAGGCAAGGGTACTTTTTAACAACAGACCTGAATGAGTCTGAATGTGTTATATTTCCAGTGGCCATGCACCAACTGTATGCTTATCACATGATTAAATAGTTTAGACTTCAGTGATTATACTGAGAAAACTGTCAGCTTCAAGTCAAGCACATGCTGTTGTAAAGCACAAGCAATCACCATGAAACTTGGTGTGGAAGAAAAATTCATTTTACTCATCTATGTGCTTATGGAATATTGTGTAAGGGTCTGCTTTATTTAAACCTGCTATAAGAATGACATAAGAGAAGGGTGTTAGGGCCCTAAATTTAAAGATTTGATTCTTGGGAGTATGACGTAGCAGAATGTATTTGTCTGACTCTTACTATGTGTGGAAAGTTACCTACCTTGAAGGCTAGGGAAGAGATATAAATTGGAGTGAGCCCTCCCTTCTGGGTCGCACTCTGCAGTAACCTGTGTTTCTGTATGACTGTCTGACCTTCTTTGCAAAGAATAAATTTATAAAAGACATTTGATTGACTTTGTCTCTTACTTTGGTGAGAGTCGATTTTATTTTGCCACAACATTGGCTATTTTAGACAATCATCAAGGTATAAAGGTGTTTATTCTTCTGGTTGTTGAGATGCTTTTCAGTGTCTAAAGTGACTCCCGGATATGTGCTAATAAACCTTATTACTGCAAAGAGCAACTTGGAAGTTGTGTCTTGAGGTTTTGCAGGTAAGGAAGCGCTGAAGAATCTAGCACACACATTGAAAGTGGTAATACAATCAATGTGGCTTCTTAAACAGAATGCCACCAGGTGATTCAAATTACATACATCCTCTATATTTTATCTGTTAATTAAACATGGAAAAAAAACATTATTTCACAAATTTAACACATATCAGAACACCCTTAAGGAACTAAGCTGAATGTGAGTTAAATGAAGGAAACCAGTCATTCAGATTCATTCAGTGGTCTCTGAGACACTACACTAACTGTATTTCAGTATTTCTCAGAGAATTTTGTGAGATTGTGGGGTCGTGGACCCAACTTAGCAACTTCTGTAAAAATCAATTTGTTGAGTCAACTTAAAATAATCTGTTACCTGGCTGCCTTAAAAAATGTAAGTTCAGTCAACGCAAAAAAAAGTGTAGTCAACTTAAAATGTTAAGTTGTGCTAAGTGACAACTTATATACAGTATTTGAGATGATTCAACTTAAAATTTTAAGGCAGGTGGGAAACAAGCCCAGCTTTTAAGTTTAACAAACCAAATTTTTAGTCAACTCAAATAGTTGTGACTTAGTACAACTTAACATTTCAAGTTGACTAAACTTATTTAAGTTGACTGAACTTAAAATTTTAAGGCTGCAGGGTAACAAATTATGTTAAGTTGACTCAACATTTTTTCAGTGTAGGGGCATTCATTTTAAAGTTAAATGCATCAATCTAGATACTTTTGGAGCAAAATTAAGGAAACCAACCCCTATCCAGTGATCCAACTGAAGAGAGTAAAAAAATCATGACTTAGCCGCAAACCTCTTTCTAGTTGTAAGTGTTACAGTTCACATGTTTTTTTGTTGTTGTTGTTGTTGTTGTTTTTTGCAGTACATCTGCACTGTAAAATCAGTGTAAATGAAAAATGAACAACTACTGTACTACTGTAAGTTACACTACTGTAGTAAAGTACAATACTGTCTTAATTTCTTTCTAGGTTTCTCTGTCTCATTAAATAAATCCAGTGAAATGCTGTAATCTGTCCACAAATAATGATAATAAAAATGAAATTATGCACAAATATGTAAAAATAAAGCATAACTGGTACATACTACACTTCCGAATGAAGACTCTTGAGTCCCACAACTAAATAGTGGCCTACAGTATTAAAACACAATAAATATACATAAATTATTATTATTTTTATTATTATTATTTCCAGCATTTGTACGACCGATATTAAAATCTTAAAATAATAATAAGAATAATATTAAACAAAAAACTTGCACAGCATAACCAACCCAAAGAAAAGAAAAGACTGAAACACAATGCATATGTAACATTTCTGGATTATTTACAAGACCAGTTTTACTGCACACAGCTCAGACTTTTTGAGAAGAGCAAGTAAAAACAGGAGCTTCACAGTGAGACAACACATACTATAAAATCACCCCCAGGTCCAGATTTACTTCTCCTTCTACAGAACAGACAGAGATATAAATAAACAGACAGGCAGAACTAAATATGCTTTCAATAAAACTCAAAACACTTACAGTTTATGAAAGAATTATATTTACCTTATCCTTTAAATCAGTGTCACTGGAGTCTATTTGAAACAAAAATTTATTAATGAATAAATCTCCTTCATTTTTACATTCTTGAATATTTAATCATTCCAGGGCATCTCATATCACAAACACAGCTGTATTCTAAATATACTACAATATGATATTTTTTATCATTCTAATGTCATTTCAGTTTAAAAAGTGCACTTTTGTGATGGAGTGACGCTAGAAAAAAAACACTGACTTACCAGAAGAGCTGAATGTCCAGGAAAAAAACTTTATAATGCCATACAGAACAAGTGCAACAGCAACCATTGCCATCGAGTCCTCAACAGAAGGAGCACTGACACCTGATATCAACAAAAACATCAAATCAGGACATGTAGAACTCTCTAAATGACATACATATTTCATACATACAGTGGGGCAAATAAGTATTTGATACACTGCTGTAGCATCTGGACCAATCAGACATGCCTTAATTGTTACATTTAACAAATAGTCTTTAAACCCAACAAGCCAGCTATATGCTGGAGCTCTGGAGACAACCCCCCAAAGCAGCTAACACCCCAAAAGGGCTCAGTTGCCAGGACGACAATCTGATAAGAGTTTTTTTTGCCCAGAGGAATGCACATTTGCCCATGCTACATTTGCCCATAGGAAAGAAACAATGCCTATAGAAAGAGACTCTTTCCTATTCATTCACAGACAAACCTTTCTTTGACCTTCCTATCACACATAGCCAGGTCATTGTGTACAGTATTACTGCATTGTATTTTAATTTTGTCTGTTGATATGATAGATGACTAGCCGTATAACCCACGTATGCCATGTTTGGTCTCTTTGAATTTGTATTTTGATCATCTAAATGATGGTGTATATTATATGTTGATACCTTTGCTACATGTTAGTGTTTTAAGAAACCTTAGTAGTTTCTGCATCAACACCCAATCGAATTACATATGCAAAATACCATGCTCACAGACAAAGAGTCGTAAACTTTCCCTCCAAAGGTGAAAGTTACAATTGGTTCTTGGACCTCCTGGAGGCACGGCCTCCAGAGAGCTTAAAGGCATCAAACGATTGATCACCTCTCTCTCCCTTCACTCTACGCTCTCTTCTGCAAAACCCTCCGATTGCAGCCCATGTGGAGGAACCCACGGGGAGCCTGAGCCGGCACAGGGCGTGCCCGGCAGGCCCGACAGACCCCAACATACAGAACTGTGGCTCTCGACCACAAAGAGCCAGACATTTCCACTCAACCCTCGAATTCATCTTCATGACTCGCCTCAGACTGTCAGTGGTTCTATTAGAACCTAAGAAGATGAGCTAGAACTCTTCAGGAAGAGTGGCACGCACTTCCCTAAGTGCGTGCCAGGCCTTGCGGCCTTGTCTTTCCATTCCCCAAAGATCACAGGACTTCAGCGGGATCCCTCTCAGCTCTTGGTTCTTCGTCACTTTCCACATGGGACAAACTCCCAGTCACCATCGAGTCAGAACTTCTTTGGAGTTCATCACTCTTCAGACCCGGAAGAACGTGATCACGATTCCAAAACCACCACTGCTCCAACCATCAAGACTTTCACCAGAGACTGCATTCAGACACTTGTTCAATGACCAAGGCAATGCAAGTATCGTACATTTAACTAAACAGAACAGAGGTTTAGTATAAGCTGTAGACAGCACTGATGGTTTCACTCAGGTAGTTAACTGACTCTTTTCATAACTTCATTTCCTTGTCTCTCTCTAACTGCTTCTCACTGACCCTTCCCCTATGTATGAGTGATTTCATGTTTGTTTGTTTAGACTAGTTATGTGTTAGTCCTTCGTTAATAAAACTCTTGTGCACAAATTATATGAGTGTTGATTCTGATTCTGCCTTGCAAATTAATGTCCCTTTACAATTCCGATTCGAGCTACATGCTCTAATGCAATGGTACTTTAAAAAAGTTATTTTCTGTGGCCAAGAAAATATCATTTCTTAGAGTTGATATAAAAATTATACTGAATGTTCGCTGGGCGAACAGATTTGTTGATGGAAAATTAATTCTGCTACAGTTACTACTGGCAGCTGATATAAATAATTGTAATTAATCATGATTAATTGTAATTATTTATATACATTTCCCTTTGAGCTAAATCACTGCACTGCTGATTTTTCAAGTTTTCCCACAAGAATGGAGAGATCTGTAATTTTCATCGTAGGTACACCTCAACTGTGAGAGACAGAATCTAAAAAAATCCAGAAAATCACATTGTATGGTTTTTAAATAATTAATTTCCATATTATTGCATGAAATAAGTATTTGATACAGTAGAAAAATAGAACTTAATATGTGGTACAGAAACCTTTGTTTACAATTACAGAGGTCAGGCATTTCCTGTAGTTCTTGACCAGGTTTGCACACACTGCAGCAGGGATTTTGGCCCACTCCTCCATACAGTTCTTCTCCAGATCTTTCAGGTTTTGGGGCTGTTGTTGGGTAACACAGAGTTTCAGATCCCTCCATAGGTTTTCTATTGGGTTCAGGTCTGTAGGCCACTCCAGGACCTTGAAATGCTTCTTACGGAGCCACTCCTTAGTTGCTGTGTGTTTGGGGTCATTGTCATGCTGGAAGACCCTGCCACGACCCATTTTCAATGCTCTTACTGAGGGAAGGAGGTTGTTGCCCAAAATCTCACAATACATGGCCCCATCCATCCTCCCCCCTATACGTTGCAGTCGTCCTGTCCCCTTTGCAGAAAATCACCCCCAAAGCATGATGTTTCCACCCCCATGCTTCACTGTTGGGATGGTGTTCCTGGGATTGTACTCATCCTCCTTCTTCCCCCAAACACGGCGAGTGGAGTTTATACCAAAAAGTTCTATTTTGGTCTCATCTGACCACATGACCTTCTCCCATGCCTCCTCTGGATCATCCAGATGGTCTTTGACAAACTTCAGACAGGCCTGGACATGTGCTGGCTTGAGCAGGGGGACCTTGCGTGCACTGCAAGATTTTAATCCGAGACGGTGTAGTGTGTTACTAATGGTAACCGTTGAGACTGTGGTCCCAGCTCTCTTCAGGTCATTGACCAGGTCCTCCTGTGTAGTGCTAGGCTGATCCTTCACCTTTCTCAGGATCATTGGTAGTCCACAAGGCGAGATCTTGCATGGATACCCAGTCCAAGGGAGATTGACAGTCATCTTGAATTTCTTCAATTCTAATAATTGCGCCAACAGTTGTTGCCTTCTCACCAAGCTGTTTGCCTATTGTCCTGTAGCCCATCCCAGCCTTGTGCAGGTCTACAATCTTGTCCCTAGTGTCCTTAGACAGCTCTTTGGTCTTGCCCATAGTGGAGAGGTTGGAGTCTGATTGATTGAGTATGTGGACAGGTGTCTTTTATACAGGTAACGAGTTCAAACAGTTGCAGTTAATACAGGCAATGAGTGGAGGATAGGAGGGCTTCTTGAAGACAAACTAACAGGTCTGTGAGAGCCAGAGTTCTTGCTGGTTGGTAGGTGATCAAATACTTATTTAATGCAATAAAATGGAAATTAATTATTTAAAAATCATACATGTGTGATTTTTAGAGTTTTTTTAGAGTCTCTCACAGCTGAGGTGTACCTACGATGAAAATTACAGAACTCTTCATTCTTTGTAAGTGGGAAAACTTGAAAAATCGGCAGTGTATCAAATACTTATTTGCCCCACTGTATATATACAAAATATGAATATATTAAAAGAAAAAAGTTTTTTTTTCCACAGGTATACACTCTCTGACATATTCCTTTACTGCTGTGTCTGAAGACATTGACTTCCCAGAGTTCACTACTGTTGGTCTGGTCGATGAAGAGCAGTTTATGTACTTTGACAGCAACACAAAGAAGGTTATGCCAAAAAGAGAGTGGATGAAACAGAAGGAAGGAGCAGATTACTGGGACACACAAACTCAGCTCACAGCTGGAACTCATCACATGTTTAGAAACAGCATCCAAGTTGCAAAAGATCGGTTCAGCCATTCAACAGGTATGTTCATCATGAACACACACTCCTTTGGGCACTTTAGATACAGAAGAAATAAGTAATTATATGAGACAACAAGATGTCAAGTGGCATCTGCAATAGAGGGTTTGCACTTACGTCACAATTTGTGATTTGGACAGTTACCCGGATGTGCGTGCATTTTGGTGATACTCAGATGTAAACAACAGCATGGATTGGATGGTTAATGTACGACTGAATACGTTGTTCTGCTAATTTATGCTGAACCACAGAAAAAAAAACACATGGAAGCTGCTAAATCATACACTGTAAAAAATAAAAAGTTGAGTCAACTTAAAAATTTAAGGTAATCTGCTGCAAAGCAATTTTGAGTTTATTCAACTTTAAAGGATGGAAGTTGTGCCAACTCATATATAAAAGTTCACTATAAGTTGAGTGAACTACCAGTCTTTTTAAAAATGAGTTGGCACAACTTAGTTCTTGAAGTTCAGCAAACTCAAAAAAGCTTTGCAGCTGGGTACCTTAAAATTGTAAGTTGACTGAACTTAGTGGCACAACTTAGTTCTTGAAGTTCAGTAAACTCAAAAAAGCTTTGCAGCTGGTTACCTTAATATTTTAATTTGACTAAACTGAACTTCAAGAACTAAGTTGTGCCAGTTATTTTTTGCTTGAAGTTCAGTAACCTCAAAAAAAGCTTTGCAGCCTGTTGCTTTAGTATTTTAAGCCAACTCAACTGCATTTTTTACTATCTAAATGTATAACTTTAAATCTTACATCCAGACTCTAAGCCACATTGTATGCTCCTCCACATCCTTTAAGAATACAAATGCACGCAGTATGAACAATATAAATATAACACAAACAAGATTTTGTCATCATTACAGAAAGTATTTATTGGCATTCTGCAAAATGAACACAGTTTAGCTTTTCTCCACTTAAACTATGATGAAACTGGGATGTGACTATTTACAATAAAAACACTCAAAAAACAAAAACAAAAAAACAAAAAACACACACTTAAAAATGATTTTTTAAGTGCCAGAAAAATGTAAAATTAAAAATATTAAAATTTTGCAGCCTTAAGTAAAGACTTAAATCAAAAGTCACAAAAAACCTTGTATATAATTTAAAGGAAGCTAAAATTTACCATCATTTTAAAAGTTCATCTTGCTCCATCTATTATTTTGGCGCATCCATAATGCAACAAACACACTGGAACGATGCAAAATATTTCAACTTTTAACACAACACTTAAAGGTATAATTCAACCAAAATTATTCTGAAAATTCTGTCATCATTTACTCACTCCCATGTTGTTCTAAACCGTTGTTCACACTCAACACAAATTAAAATATTTTAATGAAATTTGAGAGACTTCTATCCCTGTATTGAAAGGCTGTTCACCCAAAACTTCAAAGCGTTCATAAAGAGATCATAAATAATTAAATAAATATAAGTTAATATGAATTGAGCAGTTTAAGTCTCCTGAAGAGACACAGTTGTAGGGATGCATGAATTAGGATTTAGAAAATAGTTCATTTGAAAATAGTTTATTTTCATTAATATTATATTTATACCATTGATACTAGTGTTACTTATTAATATTATTTACATATATTATCTATTAACATTTTTGTTTTTAATAATGTATTTTAGCCTGTATTAGGGTTTTACACACTCACACAAAAACAAAACAAAACAGCATGTAGTTTCAGTTAGGTACTTTTATTTTTTTAATTGACGTGAACGTGAAGCAAACATAAAAATGCTCTAAAAACAGTTATTGGCTAAATACAAATAATAAATGACAGTTGACAATGAACATGAAAAAGAACATCAGAAAGTAAAAATAGAAAAAGAAAATAAATGACAAATGTTCCAGTGGAATAATGTATCTTCAGGATCCTCTGTGATGCCTTTAAGTGTCAGGACAGAAGGGACCCAAAAGCGGATGAGGCAGAGAATAATTTTATTAGCCACTAACACCGGCAAAAAATGGAAAAAGCTAAAATAAATAGTCCGTAGACAGAAAAAAAGGCACAGTTCCAAAATCCCAAAAAATCCAAACCCCGTCCGGGCAGAGCGGTCAGCCTCCGTCAGTGCTAGAAGAGAAGAAGGGCAACGAATCCGAATCGGCAGGCAGGAGAATAGTCGAGCGGAGAATGGTCGAGAGAGGTGCAGACAGAGATGTGGACGGTAGCCAGAAACAGCGTCGAAAACCAGAGCACGGGTCAGGTCCACAGAGACAATCCGAGAAGAGCGAGCACTAAGGGCAGAGTACACGTTACACCAACTGGGCAGAACAGACTCACGGTTAACTTGACTAGACAGGAGACAAATCGAAGGTAGAGCACGCAAAGTCTCAGAACACACTGACACAATACAAGGAGAACAGCCAGGAGAAATAGACCGACTAATTAAAAGGTAAGGCGAAACAGATGCGCCAAACAAGTGGCGCGCTGATTGCAGAGGACAATCAGGTCCAGAGGAACAAACAGGAAAGCCCCAAAAGATAACAGAGGGGGAGAAAGAGAGAGAAACCCAAATGAATAAAAGAGGATAAAAATGAGACGTAACGAATAAAACGAAAAAAAAACACAATAAAAATAGAAAAAAAACCCAGCAAAACGGACAGATCATACCCGAGACCTGACAGTACCCCCTCCCCCAGGAGCGCCCCCTGGCGCACCAGAGGAAGAAGGGCCGCGTTGGATGTACTCATTGACGAGCGAGCGGTCCAGGACATCCCGAGCCGGAACCCAACATCTCTCCTCCAGACCGTACCCCTCCCGGTCCACCAGGTACTGATGTCCCTGGCCACGACGTCTAGAGTGTAAGATTCTCCTGACCTTGTAGGCAGGAGAACCGTCAACCATAATAGGAGGCGGGGGGGGGGACAACGGGGGGAGACACAGTAGGGGAATGGGGAGAACGCAAGACAGGCTTAATTTTAGACACATGAAAGACAGGGTGCACACGACGAAGGGAATTGGGCAACCGAAGACGGACCGTCACCGGGTTGACAACCTTAGTAATTTGATATGGCCCGACAAATTTGGGAGCCAACTTCCGAGACGGGACCCGGAGTGGTAAATCTTTAGTGGAGAGCCAAACCCACTGACCACAGACATAATGGGGAGTCAACCTGCGGTGACGGTCCGCGGCAGTCTTAGTACGTCCCCTCGTCCGGATGAGTGTCTCCCTGGCCCTCCTCCAGGTACGGCGACAGCGTTGAATAAACGCCTGAACAGAGGGGACAGCTGCCTCGGCGCCCTGGGAAGGAAACAGAGGAGGTTGATAACCCAGACAGCACATGAACGGGGACATACCTGTCGACAACACCGGTAACGAGTTGTGGGCATATTCTGCCCAAGTCAGTTGCTGACTCCAGGATGAGGGGTTGTGGGACGCCAGGCAGCGAAGCATCCGTCCGAAATCCTGGTTGGCGCACTCGGTCTGGCCGTTGGTCTGAGGGTGAAAACCTGACGACAGACTAGCGGAGGCACCAATCTGCCGACAGAATTCTCTCCAGAAGTGGGAAACGAACTGGGGCCCCCTGTCAGAGACCACATCCTCCGGAAGCCCGTGGATCCGGAAGACATGGTCAATGACCACCCGGGCCGTCTCTTTAGCCGAGGGAAGTTTAGTGAGGGGAATGAAGTGAACCGCTTTGGAAAAGCGATCCACCACGGTGAGGACCACCGTATTACCACTGGATGGAGGAAGTCCGACAACGAAATCCAGGGCAATATGGGACCAGGGACGGGAAGGGACAAGAAGCAGCATTAACAGACCAGCGGAAGGAGAATTTGAGGACTTGTTTTGAGCACAGACCGAGCACGCCCCCACGAACTGGCGAACGTCCTCCACCATGGCGGGCCACCAAAACCCCTTGGGGATGGCGGCCAGCAACCTCCTCACGCCTGGATGGCACATGACTCTGGACGAGTGACCCCACTGGAGAACGGCGGCGCGGACTGACTCAGGCACGAAGAGCAGACCTGCCGGACATCCAGTGGGCACCTCGACTCCCCGCTGCCCCCTTTTTTTTTTTTTTTTAATTGTAGGTTTTGATATAAACAGGGTTTTTACAAAACCAAAACATAATACATAATAATCTGTACATTTAACAATAAAAATAAACAAATAATATGAATATAAGCATAAAAATTATAATAATAATAAAATAAAATAACATAAAAAAAAATACACAGAGAAATAAATAAGTAAATATGTCAATATAAAAACAGAAATCAGTATAGTCATTAAAAAAAACACAATACAGTAAGATAGCCTTTCAACCTTTCCACGCTAAATTCTGGATTCCCAAAGTTAAAAATCGTGTTTCTTTTACCCCCAGATAAATGAGAAAAGGGTCCCATACCTTATAGAAATTGAAAGGTTTGTCCTTTAATGCGGTAGAAAAGGCTTCATAGGGAATTAGATTTTTAGCTGTGTTTATCCACTGAATAATTGACGGTATTTGATCTGTTATCCAACATACAAGTATGCATTTGCGAGCACAATACAAAAGAATTTGGAGAAGATGAATCCCTTGGAATTTGAAGGGAAATTCCTGACTTATGCCTAGTAAACATGCTTTTGGTCCAAGTCGTAATGGACAGCGGAATATATTCTCAAGTTCCTTTAGGACGCCCATCCAGAATTGTTGGATCTTCATACAATTCCAAAAACAATGAATAAGGGTTCCCTCTGATCCTTTACATTTATTACAGAGATTAGAAAGTTTAGGGTTTATCTTATGCCTTTGGGCTGGAGTCACATGTAGCCCATGAGTAATTTTAAACTGCATTTCCCAGGCAGAATTGTTGACAAGATAAGAGGGCATCTCACATACAGCTTTCCAATCAGCTACCTGAATTTCCTCCCCAAAATCCTTCTCCCATAACTCCCTGGTTATCTGAGCTATCTTTATTTGCATTTATCAATATTCCATAGAAGAGTTTAGATGCTGACCGAGATGAAGTGAGTTTATTCAAGTGCTCTTCCAGTGGGGATACACCAAAGCCACTTGAGTGCAACTTAAGACTTTTAGTAACAAAACTATGTATCTGACAGTAAGTAAAGAAATGTTTTTTTGCTGAGGTTGTATTTCACAACAATTTGCTCAAAGGTCATTAGCTGTTTATTTTCCACTACATCTCCTATGATACAGATCCCTTTTTCTTTCCAAAGTATCAGTCCATTATTCATCCCTGGAGGAAAATCTGGATTGTTATGTAGTGGTGTTAGTAAAGATAAATGGGAGTGATAGCCTTCTATTTTACGAGCGAGCCTCCATATTTTTTATCATATTACTAAGAATTACATTACCTTTAATTAAGGCTGGCAGTTTTTTTGATGAAACATACAGTAAGTTCCGTAAAGGAACAGCCCTGAGATTTGCAGCTTCAGCACTGATCCAAGTTGAGTTTGGGTCATTTATATGCCATTCCCAATATAAAGCGGAGCTGTATTTGGTAGTTGTATCTTAATCTGGGCCTTTTTTTCCTCCAAATAAAAGAAATAATAAAACCACGCAGCTGTTTTAGGGCTCTGTTAGGAATGAGAGCAGGTAGCATTTGAAGTGGGTATAAAAGACGAGGTAATACATTCATCTTAACAAGATGAATTCGGCCTAATAAAGATAGAGGTAGCGCTGCCCCCTTTTGACACGCTCCCCGATCCAGGTAAGCGCCCCCACCACACACCCTAAAGGAATTATGGTGTCGGGAGACGGTTCACCTGGTGGAGCGAAAAGCCGCAACAAGGCGTCTGGTTTGGCATTCTTAGAACCTGGGCGGTAAGACAGGGTGAAGTCGCAGCGCCCAAAGAACAAAGCCCAGTGAGCCTGCCTGGCGTTCAGCCGGCGGGCGGACTGGATATATTCGAGATTCTTATGGTCAGTCCACACCAGGAAAGGAAAGGCCGCCCCCTCCAGCCAGTGACGCCACTCCCCCAAAGCCAGTCGAACAGCCAACAACTCACGGTCACCGATGTCGTAGTTTCGCTCTGCGGGAGACAAACAGTGTGAAAAGAAAGCACAAGGGTGCAACTTGTTATCTAGAGGGGATACCTGGGAGAGCACGGCCCCAACGCCCACCCCGGACGGTCGACCTCCACCACAAATTGACGGGAGGGGTCAGGGGTTACCAAAATGGGAGCTGAAGTAAATTGGTGTTTAAGCTCATCAAACGCCGCTTGGGCGGCCACTGACCAACTGAACTTGATCTTGGTGGAGGTCAACGCCGTCAAAGGGGCCGACACCTGTCTGAAGTTCCTGATGAACCGCCGATAAAAGTTGGCGAAACCCAGGAACCGCTGTAAGACCTTTCGGGAGTCAGGTGTCAGCCAGTCGGAGACGGCTCTTACCTTGGCAGGGTCCATGCGAATCCCCTCCACCGAGATGATGTGTCCCAAGAACGAAACGGACTTAACGTGGAACTCGCACTTCTCCGCCTTGACAAACAGCTGATTCTCTAGCAGCCGTTGAAGCACCTGCCGGACGTGCTGGACATGATCCTGGTGAGAGGGAGAAAAAATTAAGATGTCGTCTAAGTAGACGAAAACAAACCTATCAATCATGTCCCTAAGAACGTCATTGACAAGTGCTTGGAAGACCGCTGGGGCGTTGGAGAGGCCAAAGGGAAGAACACGATATTCAAAGTGCCCCCGGGGGGTGTTAAAGGCGGTCTTCCATTCGTCCCCTTCCTTTATCCGAACTAGATGGTAAGCGTTGCGAAGGTTCAACTTTGTGAAAAACTCTGCTCCCTGCAAGAGATCGAAGGCCGAAGACATCAGCGGCAGGGGGTACCAGTTTTTAACAGTGATGTCAAGTCAAGTCAAGTCAAGTCACCTTTATTTATATACCGCCTTTAACAATACAGAATTGTGACAAGGCGGCTGTACAGTATTAAATAGGAAACAGTACATCAACAATGCCAAAGGCAACATTAAACACTCACTTTTCAGGTAAAGGTAGTTAATCAAAAACAATAAAATAAAATGCAATATTGTGTTAAGAGAAAGTGTCCCCAACTAAGCAAGCCAGAGGCGACAGCGGCAAGGAACCAAAACTCCATCGGTGACAAATGGAGAAAAAACCTTGGGAGAAACCAGGCTCAGTCGGGGGGCCAGTTCTCCTCTGGCCAAAGTTCCCGTGGTCTTGTGCCGACAGCCATCTAGGTGATGTGGTCTTCACTGTGGATCCGTCTCTGGGGCTCATCTAGTCGATGTGGACTCCGCTGACATTCAGGGCTGTAGAGGTCGTGTCTTAGTGCTGATCCACCATCTGGGCTGGGTTCGGACTGGATCCGGGGGACTGCAGTGACCATCTGATCTGGATACGGACTGGATCTGGTGGTTAATGTGACCTCGGAAATGGGAGAGAAACAGACCAATATTAGCGTAGATGCCATTCTTCTGACGATGCACTGAGTACATCGGGTGTTATGGGAAGTGTTCCCGGTTCCGGTTGACCTAATTAGTGCAGCCTAACAATCCTTTAACGGATTTGAATTATAAGAATATGTTGATTTGTTATGTGTAAGCAAGGTTAAAGAGATGGGTCTTTAATCTAGATTTAAACTGACAGAGTGTGTCTGCGTCCCAAACATTGTAGGGTAGATTGTTCCAGAGTTTGGGTGCTAGATAAGAAAATGATCTCCCGCCCGCGGTTGATTTTGATATTCTCGGTATTATCAAATTGCCAGAGTTTTGAGAACACAGCGGACGTGAGGGACTATAATGTGATAGGAGCTCGCTCAGGTACTGAGGAGCTAAACCATTCAGGGCTTTGTAAGTAATTAGCAAGATTTTAAAATCTATACGATGTTTAATAGGGAGCCAGTGCAGTGTAGACAGAACCGGGCTAATATGATCATACTTTTTGGTTCTAGTAAGAACTGTAGCTGCTGCATTTTGGACCAGCTGGAGTTTGTTTATTAAGCGAGCAGAACAACCACCCAATAAAGCATTACAATAATCTAATCTTGAGGTCATAAACGCATGAATTAATGTTTCAGCATTTGACATTGATAGCATAGGTCGTAATTTAGATATATTTTTGAGATGGAAAAATGCAGTTTTGCAAATACTAGAGATGTGGTTTTCAAAGGAAAGATTACCATCAAATAGCACACCTAGGTTCCTAACTGATGACGAAGAATTGACAGAACAGCCATCAAGTATTAGACAGTGTTGTAGGTTATTACACGCTGAGGTTTTAGGTCCAATAATTAACACCTCTGTTTTTTCAGAATTTAGCAGTAAGAAATGACTTGTCATCCAATTTTTTAACTCAACTACACAATCCATTAGTTTTTCAAATTGGTACGTTTCGCTGGGCCACGAAGAAATATAGAGCTGGGTATCATCAGCGTAACAGTGGAAGCTAACACCATATTTCCTGATGATATCACCCAAGGGTAACATGTAAAGCGTAAAGAGTAATGGCCCTAGTTCTGAGCCTTGCGGTACTCCATACTGCATTTGTGATCGATATGATACCTCTTCATTTACTGCCACGAATTGATGGCGGTCAGATAGATACGAATTGAACCATGCCAATGCACTACCACTAATGCCAACATAATTCTCAAGTCTATTCAAGAGAATGTTGTGGTCAACAGTATCAAACGCAGCACTAAGATCCAGTAGCATTAACAGAGAGATACAACCACGATCGGATGACAAGAGTAGATAATTTGTAACTCTAATAAGAGCAGTCTCAGTACTATGGTACGGTCTAAAACCTGACTGAAAATCCTCACAGATATCATATTTCTGTAGGAAGGAAGATAGTTGTGAGGATACAACCTTTTCTAATATCTTTGATAGAAATGGGAGATTTGAGATAGGTCTGTAATTAGTTAATTCGTTGGGGTCAAGTTGTGTTTTTTTAATTAGAGGCTTAATAGCAGCCAGTTTGAAGGTTTTGGGGACATATCCTAATGACAGTGATGAATTAATAATATTCAGCAGAGGATCTATAAGATCTGGAAGCAAGTCTTTTAGTAGCCTAGATGGAATAGGGTCTAGCATACAAGTTGTTGGTTTAGATGAATTAACAAGTTTATACAATTCTTCCTGACCTATAGTAGAGAATGGGTTGAATTTTTCCCCAGGAGATCTATGGCGCACTATCTGATGCGACACTGTAATTGACGGCTGCATAGTAACAATTTTGTCTCTAATAGAATCGATCTTGGAAGTAAAGTAGTTCATAAAGTCATTACTGCTATGCTGATGGGCATAGTCGGTTGGTTCTTTATTTTTTGTTAACTTAGCCACTGTATTGAATAAATACCTAGGGGCGTTATCCTTTAAACTCTCCGCTTCTCTCTTCATTCTCTCTGCCTCCTCTATCCCTGCTCTCCCCAGGTCCCAGTCCTTGACGTGGGTACCCGCTTTTCCCTGGAGGGCTTCTGCGCCTCCTGTTCTGCCCTGGAGGGCTTCTGCGCCTCCTGCTCTGCCTCCTGCTCCGCCCTGGAGGGCTCCTGCGCCTCCTGCTCCGCCCTGGAGGGCTCCTGCGCCTCCTGCTCCGCCTCCTGTTCCGCCTCCTGCTCCGCCCTGGGAGGCTTCTGCCCTGCCGGTTCTGCCTCAGTCTCCTAGCCCTCCCACCGCTCCCCAGGACTGTTTTTCGGTTGGAGCATCTGGAAGCCGCTCCTTGTGGGGGCTATGTTACGAATCTGGTCGGTGACCTGCGGTCCGCTCACCAACAGATGTCGCTCTCGCTCCATTATTTCACACAGACTGTTGTATTACACCCCGGACTCCATCTCCCGTCATGCAGCGCGCTGATTGGGTCAGCACCTGGGACCAATCAGGCGCGCTATAAAAGCCCCGGTCTTACCCCATGCAAGTCACGGAGTATTGTTGTTGTCATTATTATTGTTAGCGTTTCCTAGTTCCCTTGTTCCTAGTTCCCTGTGTATAGCTTTCTCGCCTGGCCTCCTCATCTCGACTGTCTCGCCGCCTGCCTACTGGACTTTTGCTCGTTTTCTTGGATTATTCTCTACGTCTTGCCTGTGAAATACCTGTTTGCTCCTGTTTTGACCCTGCCTGTACGACCATGTCTTAGTCTCGTCCTGTCAATAAAAGCTCGCAGATGGATCCGCTCGCCTCTCGCCTCTCACTCCCCATTACACTAACGTTAATGCACGGATCAAATTTACTGACAGACAGGTGATTTTATCTCAGCCACTGACTCCCATTTCTGACCTACAAGTGATTGTTTATGTAAATAATCACATTTTGACATAACTTTATGTGTATTTGACAATTTAAGCGAATTAAGCTGCTACAGAGAGATGAATTTGTGATCGCATATTTTCTGCACGTTTCGGTTGTGTGTCAATAAGCACGTTTATCATCTTACACGTCTTGCACTTTCACATACATGCACCAGTATCGCGGCATCACAAAAAAAACAACAACAACTGTGTGCCAGATAAACTAGTAAGTTATATCACCTAGCACAACCAAATACAACACATAATTAACCTCTATCTGGTTAATTATATACTTGTTTAATCGACATAAACATTTTAACTGTATCTATAAAAATATATCTGTGTTTGTGTTCATTGAGAAAAATATAGTAAACATTGAGTTAACATGTTTTTATGTGTAAACTCAACATTTTGCTTAAAAATGTGTCCACCTGACTTATAATTAATAACAGAGCTTATCTTGAGGGTAGAAAACATTACTTTAACACTGTGTGCATTGAGTGGCTGAAGAAATATGTGGAGTACAGAAAGAGCAGTCTGGAGAAAACAGGTACATCCTTTTTTATTTAGAAGTGATCATGTGCATGTTTTCCTAAACAATCTTGTACTCAAGAGGTTGTGTTAAAAATAATTTTTTACTTGCACATTCTTTTACTCTAGGCTTTGATTATTTGAAGCATTGCCAATCAATCATAAGGTCTTTGTGGAAAATAATATATATAGATAATAAATATATCTTAATAGAGCACCATTCATCCAACATCCCAACCCCAGCTTTAATTTTATAATATTTATTAAATATTACATAGATTAAAAAGAAAACAGTACTCATGAATTATTGTTTGATGACTAAGTACTAATTTAAATTGATTATTTTAGCAAAGCGTTTACTCAAAGTGACTTAAAAATTAGAAATTCTTCAACATAATGATTCATCCTAAGGAGACTCAAACATAAAAAGTGCTGCAGTACCAGTGTTTGTGGATATAAAAGTGGGAGTTAATGCAGATACTATATGTAGATGTAAAGTGATGTGCTACAGTGGTTAAAGCTGGTAACAGCAAACCATTAACTATCACAGTTTTTGCCCTTAAGCAAGTTGCTTAACCTCAAATTAGCATTTTGGATGAAAGTAACAGCTACTGTAGTCCATTTATGTTTACTGAAGACCAAACATGTTTGATTTCTGTATGAAACACCACGATCAATCCATCAAAAAGATCCTGTCAGAGAAAGAGATCAGGACAAACAGGGGTGAGAGAAATGAACTAAGTAAACCTTAGAATGAACTGAATGAATTGAAAATGTTTTTTTTATTGAAAACAGTTCAATGATTCATTAACATGAATGTTTATTGAAAAATTAAGAAATAACAAGGGTGAAATTGGATTATTTTTCAAACAAAGAAACTAATGCATGTGTGAGTGGTCACACCACAACCTGAGTTTGTAAGAAAAAAATATGTATATTTTAGGGCAGGATACTGTAATTTCTTGCTTGACCTGCAGAGAGGAGACAATCTAAAAACAAATAATAAACAAACACAAAATAATTATCATCTGGCTGTTACACCATTTGTTTTGCTTAAGTAAACTTTATACTGTATATTTAGACCTATGTTTCTTCTTACATGGTTGCACATTTTAAAAATGATATTAAAATATACATATGTACTGCTGATAACACAGTCACTGTCTGAAAGTAACCTGTTTTTCTCTGATCAAACAGAAGATTCTGTTCCTATTGGCATCGTTTTTGCTGTTGTCCTTTTGATTGTCACTGGTGTCGCTGGATATATGGTGTATCTGAAGAAAATAGGTACAGAACAGAAAGTGTGAATAACTAAAACTTTTAGTTTAAGTCATTCATGGACATTTGTTCATTTTGAGATGTACAAAGATGGAGTTTAAGTTTTATTTGCTTTCGATATGAGTACTGACCCCGGACCCAAAATCCTTAGAATTTTGACTAGTGTATATTGATTCAGAGATACTAAATAGAACTTTTGACTTAAAACCATTTAGAAGATGACAAAACGTTTTCACAGCATGGTGCTTATTTAATTCCATTGGCACATGTTGCTTGGCTTGGCAAATCCATTTCACTAAATTACAGGATGTATATGGTATTTTGAAAGTAACTAAATATTATGTTTTGACCATCCAAATGCTATTAGATGTTTGCTATGTTTGCTAAAACACACTTTGCCACATACACCAAACTGAGCTAAATGTATCAAATAGCAACCTTTTTAAATAAAATATCTACAGTTGCAATCAAAATTATTCAACCCCCTTGACCTGCAAGACATATTGCTGCAGAGAACAAACTTTTGTGAAACTGAAAGATTATGTGTAATTTTAGACAGATGCATTTACATTGTGACTGTGCCCCAGATGCAATCAACAGGAACTGTCTCTGTAAAGGTGTGAACCAAATGGTCCATACATTTAGAATAACAAAGGAACAGCATTTCTCAGGAACTTCTTGTAGATTACAGGATCCTCCGTGGGAGGTCCTGACAGTATCTATTGTTTCTAGCCATTTGTCTTTAGGTATAAAGTTCTGTCTTAAAGACAGAACTAGGGAGAAGCTATGTAGAAGCTATGCAGAAGCTAGAGAGAAGCTAAGGAGAAGCTACAAAGAACTTTGGAAGAAACTAGGAAGAAGCTTCGAACCCTTACACGGGTTAAGATCTAGAAGACGGCTATGCTACACGACTCTCTTCAATAAACTCTTTTCCCCTGAACTTTGGTCAAGCTTACTTATTTTACGATATGTATTAGAGAAATCTAATACATATGGCGAGCCATCCAAACCACTGGTCAACCAAATACAGCAAAATCTAACAATTTGGCGAGAGCCAGCCAGGAGAGACAGATAAGAAGAGAACTCACCAACTGCAACAACAAGTGAACAGAAAAGTCTTGGAGATTCAACAGTTTTTGTGTTGAAGAGCAACAGACTGCATCCATGGACACAAGTTATTTGAATCAACTGGATCCTGTCTCAAAGATTCTAATTTGGTGAGTGAAACTTATCAGCTCTCTAAAAGAACACTTGAAGAACACTCTTTCATAAGTAAGCAGATCATTTGATGTATGTAGTGAAGCCATAAGAATCAGTGTAGCACTATTTAAGAATTTTTGGCTTGGGCCTTTCTCTTGAGTCTGTAGGAACCTTTTAAATGATTTAGTTCATTCTCCTGAGACTGTAGGAGCTATAGAAATAGTGTTTATAGCTTGGTCCTGTTCTTTTGAGTCTGTAAGAATTATTTTAGAAAAAGGTTTAGTCCTTTCTCATGAGTCTGTAGGAGCCATAGATATGTAATTCTAGGCTTAGTCGTGTTCTCTGGAGTTTGTAGGAATTGTTAAAGGAACAATTTGGTCCCTTCAGAAAGAGACTGTAGAAGCAAAGGCTTGGTCCTTTCTCTTTTTGTTTGTAAGAATTGTTTAAGAAACAATTTGGTCCCTTCAGAAAGAGATTGTAGAAGCAGAGGCTTGGTCCTTTCTCTTTTTGTCTGTAGGAATTGTGTAAAAAAACAACAATTTGGTCCATTCGTCCAGAGACTGTAGGAGCTGTAGAAAGCATTGGGACTGATGTTGCTGCAAGAATTGGGAATTCTTGACTGGGTGCTAATTCAGTAGCCACTTTTTTAGTTTTGAAAAGTAATTGGGTTAAAAGAAGATGGTATAAAGCCATGAAACAAGTTTGTTTACCTTCTGTTGAAAGATACAGAAAGATCTAAAGTAAATTGTCTAAGGGACAAATTTGAAGTAATTCAGCCTTCTGAGCTAGGACTCAGAAAGAATTGAACAAGTCTTATCACTTAGGATTTTTCAGAAATTAAACAAGGAAAAATAGTGAATGTTTTGTATGTAGTATTGAAAACTAAGTTAGCAAACTAATGATTTGTCTGTGTAACTGAAATGGTCAGTCTAAGAGATTGCTGTGAATTGAAATCTGAATAAGTACCTTTAACAGCTCTAACACCTTTTGTTCTGTTTTCACACCTCTGAGGGCACTTTTCCTGTACTTGCCATGGCTGAGTCTCCACAAAACAATTGTTATGGCTCTGCACTGAGACCAACAACAGAAAGGCATGGGACAGAACCTCCAAATGTCACCACTGATCAGATGTTGGACAATCTGAATGTATATTTGGACAAAAGGCTGGGACTGAGGAAGTGTCATGATGACATGTGCCAGAGGTACAGCATTAAGCACTCAGAGAGTGGACAATGGGCCTTGCCGGACATTAAAAGGGCTTATGGAAAGACACAGCGCTTATGGACAAACACCAAGAAAGATGGACTGTCTGTGGTTTTGGTCAAACAAATTCTACAACATCTGCAGAAGTGTAAGACTGACAAATTACAATGTGAGATCAAAGCAGAGAAAGCAAAGGTTCGAGCACTGGCTGAACAATTGCAGATTGTAAAAGAAGACAAAGAAAGACTGTTACATGAGAATGACAAGTTGTTGAATTTGCTCTCCAAACGACTGGAATCAAAATCTTCAAGCAGCTCAGTTGACAGTGATGTTGAATCTTTAATCAACACATGTGTTCAGGCTACAAGGAACACAAAGGTTAGACTTGCTCCTGTTATCGTTAAGAACAGACGGACTGAAGTTGAAATTGACAATGAGGAGGAGTATGAGGAGAATGGTGAACAACGAACTCGCACTGTAAAAAAGTTTGTAAAGAAATATGTTCCATACAGAACATACCAGCCAGCTACTCCAGAACAAGTTGACAAATGGTCAAAAGAATTGCCAGACGTGTACAAGCAACCACGGAGAGTTTGGCAATTTCTTCAACGCTTGCAGAAAATCTACAATTTACATCCACTAGACGGAGTGATGATTGTTAATGTGAACTTAAGAGACAATGACCAAAAGAGACTAACAGAAAGTGCTGAAAGAAAGATTGGTGAGTCTCAAGAAAACATTGAGGATGGATGGGAAGCAGTGCAAACTTTCTTGTTTGAACTGAAACCTGTAGAGGTTAATTGGGCTAAAATTACCTCTTGCATGCAGAAGACAAGAGAAAGTGTTGCAGAGTTTGAAGAACGCTTCAGGCAAACTTGGATGGAACATGCTGGTGTGAACAACAACAGTGAAGATCTCAGTAAAGATACTAGCATGCCTCTTAAAGCCACATTTGTGAATGGACTGAAACCTGAGATTTCTGAAGCTCTTAAAATCAAGTATGATGACTGGAACAGCATTGCAACAACATTCATCCAGATTGTTGAATGGTCAGCAAAGACTGAAAGAACACAGGACGTCAAACTCAGAGCTTTGCAATCCAAAACCTTGTATAATAACAGGACAACGGGGTATAAAAAAGGTAAATATCAGATACACTCACAAACCAAATCTCAAGGAAGGTGCAGGAATTGCAACGAGCAAGGACACTGGGTTTGTGATTGCAAGATGAGCTTAAAACATCAAAGTAATGATGAGGACAACCTATTGAAGAGGTTTCAGCAGTTGACAGCCAAACAAAAACAGACTCTGCTAAATGCTGTGGAGCCGCAGGGAAACTGAAGAACCTCTCTCTGCAGCACCAGCTAGCGACATCTCATCCAAAAGCTTATGGACTCCATGTGTATGTGAACAAGACAAGTGAAGACACCATAGAGAAGGGTAAAGCATACACAGAAACCTCAACAACTGAAGCCAAAGATGATGTCCTAGAAGGCAGTGCTGCTAAACAAGCCGTAAAGGAGAGAGGTCCACATACAGCGGCATTAAGACAACTTAAACTACACAGACAGCAGGACAGTAAACAAATGCAAAATAAAGAGCGCAAAGACATATCCTCACTGATCGAAATTGGAGTTGAACTGCAAGATGAAAACCAATGTAGTGAGGGAAACCACAAGGAAGCTACAAGGATATTATGCCCTTTTGAACATGTCCAAGGCTAGCCCATGTCCAATGAAAATCCAACATCTGACAGCCTTGTCCAAACTGATGAAAGACTCAGCCTGGCGGTACACAGTGCCAAGAATCAAGTTTTGACACCTCCAAAGAGGGACCATGGTATGGTAAAGATTCAAAACACTCATATGTCACAGCAAGAATCCAGGTGGCAAAGACCACTTGAGGATCTTTTAGTAACTGATGCAGCAGTTAAGGATCAGGGAAACAATGAGTGGATTGATGTGAATTTGCCTAGAGATGAGGGATAGATGGCAGTAGTGTTTTTCAGAGTCCAGATATGGTGGGACTAGGGTTTTTAGGCTCTAGCTTGTCGCCTGAGGACGAAGACATGAACATTCTACCACTGATAAACACTGTAGTGTCCTGCCAACATTAAATAGGGACAGTTTTATTGGCAGTTAGGCATGATTTGTTTAAAATATTTTCTTTGGAAAGATACGTTTCCTTTTTCTCTTGTGTGTGATTGCAGGTGTTCCAGCATTCCAGAGGATGTGCAAAGACATCCAACGCTTTGACTGCACTGCACTGGCCACCTAGATGAACATGCCTGAACATCCACAGAACACAGCAACATCCGCCACTTCCACATGATCACCATACCACAAAAAAAAGGACTTAGGCATTCGAGAGAATGCAAACTTCACCATGAACTCTTATTCTGTCATCTTAAGTAATGGAGCCTGTATACAGTATTCTGTATTCATGATTACTGAAAAGTATGTTTTGTGATCAAAAATGATCAAAGGGGGGATTGAAAGATTATGTGTAATTTTAGACAGATGCATTTACATTGTGACTGTGCCCCAGATGCAATCAACAGGAACTGTCTCTGTAAAGGTGTGAACCAAATGGTCCATACATTTAGAATAACAAAGGAACAGCATTTCTCAGGAACTTCTTGTAGATTACAGGATCCTCCGTGGGAGGTCCTGACAGTATCTATTGTTTCTAGCCATTTGTCTTTAGGTATAAAGTTCTGTCTTAAAGACAGAACTAGGGAGAAGCTATGTAGAAGCTATGCAGAAGCTAGAGAGAAGCTAAGGAGAAGCTACAAAGAACTTTGGAAGAAACTAGGAAGAAGCTTCGAACCCTTACACGGGTTAAGATCTAGAAGACGGCTATGCTACACGACTCTCTTCAATAAACTCTTTTCCCCTGAACTTTGGTCAAGCTTACTTATTTTACGGTATGTATTAGAGAAATCTAATACATATCGCGAGCCATCCAAACCACTGGTCAACCAAATACAGCAAAATCTAAGGCATCAGTACACCATTAGAGAAAATTTATTAATACTCTTTTGAGTAATTCTGAGTACATAAGCTAATGCATAATGAAAAAAATCGAATTTGCTCTAAACGTTTATGTTCAAATTATTCAACCCCCAAAAGTAAAATTTGTTGCAGAATCTTTTATTTTTTAAAACTACCAATAAACGCTGCTTGGTAGTGCTTAGTAGCTTCTGTCAGCTCCCTACTGCAAGCTTGGCCCATTCCTCGCCTGAAAAGCTTAGATCACTGATGATCTTTGGTTTTCATTTTGCCACTGCTTTCTTCAAATTCAACCAAATATTTTCAATGAGAATTAATTTCGGGGCTGAACAGGCCACTCAAGAACATTGTATGACTGATCCCTGAACCAAGCATAAGTAGATTTTGGATGTATACTTGGATGATTGTCCTGCAGGAAAGTCCATTGATCATTAGCTTCCATAGGTCTATCCAAACTAATTTTAGTATGTTCAAGTCAGCCTTTTTGTTCTTCTTGGTCAAAAGTGTTATTCATCAAGATGCCTCAATATGTTCATCTTATTCTCTGCTTTGAAATGTTTTTCCTCCTTTCATTGGGTCATTTTTCAAGTCTTTGGCTACATTGCAGGTTTTTTTCAGTTGCTCAGTTGATCAAACATTTTATGATATTCTGCTTTTTTTGTTCAGCACCCTCAAAGGTTTTCTGGTACAACACACTTTAAACTACGGAATAAGGCTGCCAGTGCCAGCTGTGTCTCTAGGAACTTTTAATGTCTTGCAAATCTTCATGTAGCCTTAGACTTTCGAATGTAATAAAACTATTTCTTCTCTATAGCTTTTGTGAGAGCTTGGTTGACTTTGCCATATTTGCCACTGAACTTCTGCATATGCATGGTCTAAATGTATGTATGTGTGACACCCCAAGATAATTCTGTTTTTTAAAATAGTTTCTAAAAGCTTAATTGTGTTTTAAGACAATTTTGTTCCCTACCATAAAAAAGTGACTTAAAACAGCAATGTTGAATAGGGGTTGAATAATTGTGACATAGCTGTATTATGAAAAAATCCTGTAACTCACATTATATATTGACATTGTCACTTTTAATATGTCAGTAAACTAGGGGGGTGTAAAAATAATTTAAATTGCAACTGTATATTTTGCTCTGTGAAATATCACCCTTTTCTTTACCGTTCACCGTTACAGAAAATACAGAATTCAGCAATATTGTCTTTAGTTTAACGAGATGAAGTAATAAAACAGTGAGTTTGAATGGAAAATCAGATGAGTGACACACATATCCTCTTTATTTTATGTGTTTATAAAACAAAGTAAAAAAAAAAAAGTACATCTGCTGCCTGATCTCCTTACTGGGACTTCAAGAGTTAAGAGATAGAAAGGTGGGTAACATCCTAATGATTCTTAACAAATAGATCATTACTTCTAGTCTATATATACTGCAATACAGTATCTTTTTTTTACTATACAACAAACAATTCTAATACAGTGATAATAAAAAAATCAGAGATTGTAGTGATCAGACTGAACAGACTTGCCAGAAGAGCTGAATGTCAAGGAAAGAAACTTTATTATACCATAAAGTACAAGTGCAACAGCATCCATCGCACTGAGTCCTCAACAGAAGGAGCACTGACACCTGACTATACCATAAACATTACAGTAGATACAGACCGCACCACGTGAGCACAACATCACAAAAATTCTCTTTTACTTAAGGACAAATTTTGTGAACAGTTTAGTCCACAAACTACACATTTTTATTGTCACACACTTCATTGTCACTGAAAAGTCACATAGTAGGCCTACATCCTGGATGGGCTGATATCTGCTGGAGGATGAAGTCCAGACATGCTCTCTTCACTGAAGGCTTCAGTTCTGATGAACATAGAGATTTCTCTTGACTCATCGGTACTGAGAAACCTCCTCTATGACCAGTCTCCTGTACAAACCAGCACTCCAGAACTGGACATCCAGAACTAGAAACTGCAAGATAAGACAGACTGTGAGAATTATGTCCACTGGTTACATAACTGTTGTCTTGATTAGAAGAATTAAGCAAAAACATAGGCTGACCAGCTAACCAGCTAAAATCCACCTTGGTCAAAAATGAGATAATGATAGTGAGTTAATGCTTTTGACACATAGTATATGTCCATCAAATACTTTTACTTCAAACTCGCTAAATCCCAGCCTCAGCTCAATTAGAAGTGCTGGTAATTACATAGAAACCTATTCATAGGAGCCTGATAAAAATGCTTATTTTAAAGAAAAATGTCAGATGGATTTAGAGGCTTTTGCATCTGAACTCTTCATGTATCGTTACACCCCTAATATATACACTACCGTTCAAAAGTTTGGGGTCAGTAAGACTTGTAATAGTCTTTAAAGAAGTCTGTTATGCTCATCAAGGCTGCATTTATTTGATTAAAAATATAGAAAAAAAACAGTAATATTGCTAAATGTTTTTACAATATAAAATAATGTTTTTTATTTTAACATACTTTAAAATAGAATTTATTCCTGTGATGAAAAGCTGAATTTTTATCAGCTGTTACTCCAGTCTTAAGTGTCACATGATCCTTCAGAAATCATTCTAATATGCGGATTTATTATTAGAATGATGAATGTTGGATAATATCAACAGTTGTGCTGCCAAATATTTTTTGGAACCTGTGTTTTTTTTTTCAGGATTCTTTCATGAATAACAAGTTTAAAAAGTAAATATAAATATTTTATAACAATGTAAATTATTTATTATTAACTTTTAATAAACTTTTAATTATTAACTTAATACATCCTTGGTGAATAAAAGTATTAATTTCTTAAAAAAAAAAAAAGAAACAATAAAAATGTACTGACCCCAAACTTTTGAACGGTAGTGTATATAAATCCACTAAGAGGCGTTTCAGGTGCACCATACTGTGACTATGATGCTTAAGAGCTCTGATCATGTGGTTTCTAGGAACAGAGTGCAGTTCAGGACAGGAAAAACATGTTTAGCCTGTGTAGTTTAATGTTTATTTTCATATTATTTTTTTCCAAAATATTTTTTCCAAGTGGTGAAATTTGTGCAAAGTCAAGGATTCAGAAGGATTTGTACAAAACTTTTACAAACAGTGCACATTAATAAGGGTATATGTCGAATGTCATCTGCCCTGCTGAAAAAAACAATAGACATCATCACAAAATTTGTAATGGTTTTACTGGTTGAGATAGGACCGGCATTGGTTTTAAAGGAAACTGTAATGGACCCCAGTCACTTGGTCTCTACTGGTAATTGGTAACCTTCTATTGGTGGCTGTTAAAACCAATAAATCCTAATGGAATATGTCCCAAAACACACTACAGAAAACCATGTTTTAATGGTTTTAATGGTTAAAAGTTGATGGTTTGTGATGTTTGTAATGATATTTGTAGTGGAAACCATTAGAATTTTCTGTGATGATTCTATTGTTTTTTGTTTTTGTTTTGCAGGGTGACCAAACCGGACAAAAGGTCTTATCGCTTCCGCTTGTCGGAGAACGTAATAGCCGTATTAAATAATGTCGAGATATATGGGGTTCCATTTGTGCCAAAAAAGAGGCGACTGCTTTGTGCTTTGTACTACACATTTGTCTTTGCCTACAGTTATTGCCTAATTATTCAGGTAAATCAGTATATGTTGACGTGCATGTTGTCTGTTGACGTCGTCTTAATCTGTCGTCCTGTCGTCTTTTTCTCTGTTTTTTTACTGTTGTCCTACCTGTCATTTTGTTCTGTCGTCTTGTTCTGTCGTCTTAATCTGTCATGCTTAATGTCGTCCTGTTCTGTCATCCTAACTGTCGTCTTGTTCTGTCGTCTTAATCTGTCATGCTTTCTGTCGTCCTGTTCTGTCATCCTAACTGTCGTTTTGTTCTGTCGTCTTAATCTGTCATGCTTACTGTCGTCCTGTTCTGTCATCCTAACTGTCGTTTTGTTCTGTCGTCTTAATCTGTCATGCTTACTGTCGTCCTGTTCTGTCATCCTAACTGTCGTCCTGTTCTGTCGTCTTATTCGGTCATGCTTACTGTCGTCCTGTTCTGTCATCCTAACTGTCGTCTTGTTCTGTCGTCTTAATCTGTCATGCTTTCTGTCGTCCTGTTCTGTCATCCTAACTGTCGTCTTGTTCTGTCGTCTTAATCTGTCATGCTTTCTGTCGTCCTGTTCTGTCATCCTAACTGTCGTCTTGTTCTGTCGTCTTAATCTGTCATGCTTTCTGTCGTCCTGTTCTGTCATCCTAACTGTCGTCTTGTTCTGTCGTCTTAATCTGTCATGCTTACTGTCGTCCTGTTCTGTCATCCTAACTGTCGTCCTGTTCTGTCGTCTTATTCGGTCATGCTTACAGTCGTCCTGTTCTGTCGTCTTATTCGGTCATGCTTACAGTCGTCCTGTTCTGTCGTCTTATTCGGTCATGCTTACTGTCGTCCTGTTCTGTCGTCTTATTCGGTCATCCTTACTGTCATTTTTTAATGTTGTCTTTTATGTAGTTTTGATCTGTTATCTTACTCTGTTGTGTTTACTATCGTTCATGTAAATTGTCAAACATGTACAGACGCAACGTAAAGTCTTATCCAGTAAGAATGATTACGAAAATGTAAGTTTAAAACATATTTCCATTTATGTTATAATATAAGAAGCTCTTATAATATAAATGTGTGTGTGTGTGTGTGTGCATTCATTGCCTTTAAAGTGGTCTCAGACGGTGAGGACCGGCCAAAATGTCCTCACTTTACAAGACTGTCCTTACTCCGATGGTCTAAAACTCAAACTGGCCCTCACAAAGATAGCTGTACAAGTACTTTCACACAAATACAGAACTCACACATTTAGCAGTTGAAATGATTTTGGACAATTTTAATACACATGCTGTTCTGGTTGCAATTCCTGCAACAACTCCATAACAAAACAAATAGGAAAAACAACATACAAAAAGAGTTTTAAAAAGTTGTATTGTAAGAATACGAGTTATAACATACTAGAATATATTTAAAATTTTATAAATGTGTTTTATATATGTATCTATGTACAACTGCATATGATTTTAAAGTGCTGTCTGAATTTGTTTTGTAAGATGAGCATTTCTGCTCCTGTTTGTCCAAATAGTTTAATTGTCATCAAACAAAAGTATGGTTCACATCTCTGTTAGATAAGGTTTGATTTCATATGGGTCTTACCAAATACCAGAGCAAAATATATAGGAAAATAAAGGTTGTACATTTCTTGGAGACATGAATTTGACCATCATGAAATGAAGTACTGACTAGTAATCTAATAGTGAACTTAGCATTGCTAAGAAAAATTCACCCTTATATCTGGTATGTGTGTGTGTGTGTGTGTGTGTGTGTGTGTGTGTACACACGTCTCTGCATGTGCCCAGAGGCCACACAACAACACAAACAAATACTAGTAATCTAATAGTCAACTAATTTACACACTTAAATGCATTTTAAAAATTATAATCAAATTGCTCCCTTGAAACCCTTAGTGCCTCTAAGAAAATGTCAATTCCAAAGCAAGTGCTATTGCCAAGTGGATCCACTCTTTCTTGAAGAAACTGGAAAACTGCACTGTGCAGATTTTCAGGTGGCGGGGGAACTTCAATAATGTCATCACCATCCACTGGTACTGGTCCCTCCCAGTCAATGCTGTGCTCCTCCAAATATGTCTAGAAGGGGGCAGGGGGAAAATATATTTAGAGTGTATATATACACAGTACCGGTCAAAAGGTTTTAAAACAGTGAGATCCTTAATGTTTTTTAAAGGGCCATTAAACCACAGAACACTTTTTTTTAGATGCTAACATATGTACAGGTAGCATGTTACTGAAAACATCAAAAACACTCATACAGTTTATCAATACGTGAAAGTTTGTTATTCTTCCATTTATCAGAGCAATTTCGTACTTCCGGTTTGAAACGCAAAGTAGAAGCAACATTATGCAATTATGAAACAAGTAACACCATTTCAGCACTGATTGTTTCTGACATTTTGCACTTTGAACCCTTACTAACAATAATGGAGTACAGCAGATGGCGCTGCAAGCTCATTCAGCAACGTCAAAAACAGTAATAAACGAAAACGAAAAAACTGCACTTTACTACTTTTAATGTCGGCAAACATCCTGTATAAACATCTTGTATAAATTCGTATTAATATAGAAAATTAACACAATAAATATTCTTTATTTAGTGAACTCAAATGAAATATGTTCACAGTCATAATAGACCTATATAGATTACCCAACATTACTAATACAGCTCAAATATTACTTTTTGAACTTCAATGGTTTAAGGCAATCTGTGTTTGCAAATAAAACATACTGCTAGAAGTTTCATGTATTTTACTGGTCTACTGTTATAGAATTGTAATTTACCTGTTGACTATTACCATACATGTAATCTTACTGTATATATGACATTTGAAGGTAACGTAATTTACAGACCTGCTCAAACAGTGGGTCACAAATTTGATTGCTGTTCTGTAACTGCCCTTCTATCCACAACTGCTGTGGTGACCTCCCATGCTCGGTGGAAATTGGATGCCGATCCCATGCTTGCTTGAAGAGCTGAAGATGCATGTTGATTCTTGGAAGCATTACATAATGAAGACAAATGATATCAAGTTCATTGTCAGGATTGAGACCACCTGCACTGGAGAGATGTTGAAGTGCAGAGTGATAGTTGACTGTCACTGCGCACCAAACATCTCTCCAAAGTCTTTCAATGCGTTGGTTATGTACGCTGCGTCCAGTAATGAAACTTTCTAAACAAGAGAAAACAAAGCAATTATGAAATAGGATTGTCTTTTAACATGATTTCATATACATTGTGCATTGTAAGAAAAAAATAAACGTTACATTGTCCAAGAAATACCTGTTCCTCTATCTGGATGTTCAAGCATAAAGCGTGCCACCTCAACATTCTCTCCACCTTTATCACTACGAACTCTTTTAGGTACCCCAAAAAGCTGCACAGCACCAACAAATGAAGACAGAACAGTCGAGGCTCTATTGTTGTCACTTGCATGCAGGTACATGATTTTTCTACTGTACCCATCTATTCCCCCATGGATCACAACTCTCCATCTACAAAAAAAAAGAAAAAAAAAAAAAAAGACATGATGAGTAAGTTTAGAAGCTATTTTATGTTATGAAATATAAAATAAAAACACTTTAATATTCAATTAGATTAAAATTCGGTCATCACTAATATAACATTAACATTGTTATAAATCGACAAGGCAACACAAATAAGGATAATTTAATAGAATCTAAAAGATTTCTGTCTATTCACTGAAAGTCTATATTTATCTAAAACTTGGAGGCTTATTTTATTTTTTGATTTTATTGATATGTAAGCACTGATTCCTGCAAAACAGTTAAAGGGGTCATCGGATGCCTATTTTTCACAAGTTCATATGATTCTTTAGGGTCTTAATGAAAAGTCTGTAATATACTTTGATTAAAAATTTTCAATAGTAGTGTAAGAAAAACCCACCCTTTTACCTTGTCAAAATCAGCTCTGCAAAATATCAACTCATTTTAGGCATGGGCCCTTTAAACACAAATGAGCTCTGCTCACCCCGCTCCTCTCTGCTGAGGGTTTAGGAGCTGTAATATTTACTTAAGCCGCATTTAGCCACGTTTATCGGCGAAACTTGCCAACAAGCACATTATTAAGAAAGGCCATTTTCAAAGATGCATAAAAAACCCTTATAACTCATTTCTGCTGTGGGTGAAGCTGCATTACGAATGATTCACACAAACATAGATGCGTATGTAGATAGGCGCTTTCCTTTTAAAAACGAAAGTAACGTTTTCCTCTTTCCTCTGGTCTCTTCAGCGGCTCAGATGTTGGGAGTAAATGACTACTGCTATCATGATTACATCCAGCAACAGAACACCTCAATCACTCAATTACAGTCTTCCTATGCACCTGAGTCACACAATGGCGATTGTATTCGGACTGTTACAGCTCGGTGAGGGCGGGTCTAAGGTAAGATGCTCATGTCAATCAACTGTGTTTCGTCACAACGACAAGAAGCTGAGAATGATCTGATTTTAAAAAGGGGATATTACTTTTAAAGATTAAAAAAATACCACTGGGTGGTTTTTAATCATTGTAGGGTGGTTGTGTACACAAACTGACAACACACATTAATGTTCAAACAACATGGAAAAGTTAGTTTAGCATCCGATGACCCCTTTTAAGTTCCAGACCTTGATTGTGATTACTCAATAGCTGTTTTATTCATGATAAAACAGGGCTTTGACCGCTTCACCCAACGGTTCCGTTTCACTCAACTCCAAACCCTTAGCAACAACCATAAAAAAGTAAACCATTTGTTGTTATTGATATTGTTCATTAAAGCTTCTAGATATTGCCCATTCCTTCAGGTCATTTAAATTTAAATTTAAAATATATATATATATATATATATATATATATATATATATATATATATATATATATCATACCACCTACTAGGGCTCTGCAATATATCGAAATTCTCAAAATATCGCAAATCTACATATATTGCAATATGCATAATCGCTACAGTTTGCAATATTTGGCGCCATTAACAAAACACAAAAAGAGAAAAATCACTCACTGCTCTTGCCTTAATAACCTTTGTAGCTTAAATAAAAATTTGTGAATTCAGAGAGTGAAGCAGTTTTATTTTTTATTTTTACACTGATGTTAAAATTGCATTTTTATGTAATGCTAGAGTAAAACACTACTGTTCACTTTCAGAAGTTGTTGTAGGGGTCCTTTTTTCTCACAAAAACTAAAACATGTATACTAGTTATATCTGAATCAGAATGAGCTTTATTCGCCAAGTGTGTGTAAACAAGGAATTTGTTGTGGTTTTACAGGAGCTTTTGATACATACATATAGCTATATTTATATATGATACAAGTTCACAGAACTGATTCATTAACAGCTGCGCAAAACTGTTTAATGAGCATGTGGCACTTCATATCATATCGCGTATTGAATATTGCATTATTTAATGAGTTATCACATATTGCATTTTTCTTCAATATCGCACAGCCCTACCACCGACAGCTCTAGTCAAAGTAAATAACTAGACTAAACCGAGGTTCCCCCCCGAGCATACCAGTTGTATGCTCGTTTCAGTGGTGGGTTGTGGGATTGAATGAGTGCACCTGAGAATGTCCACTATGATTTTGGACACCACTACAAATGGCTGTCCTCTCAAAAAGTGCCCTATTTAAGGGTATGGGGAAGCTAAAGCATGTTAGTTGCATCTTGTTCTGTGCCCTTTCAGTGTAAAAGTGATAAGAAGTCTTTAGTAAATATAGTAATATTATTAAAATTACAGTAATGTATACGAGGGAATAGACATAGATAAGCAGCTATATTTCTTTGAGGAAATATAACATTATGTACAAAAATAATAATAATAATAATAATAATAATAATAATAATAATAATAATAATGTGACACTACACAAGAACAGTTCCTATTCTGTTTTTACTTAATGTGATGACGAATAGGCTTTTTAGAAATTGATTGGTGCAAATTTTTGGCTTTAATATTTGTATTGTGTGGCAACCATTTTATAAAAGTAATAGGGTACTTGAGGCTAGCACTGTGAATAAGTCATGGCTGAAGTTGTTGCTGGCAAAACGCAAATCAACGCCCTTCAGCAATGACTTAATAATGATACAGCACAGCCTTGAGTAGGCTACCTTATTGCTTACTTTACAAATCTTTACTTGTGTTAGGAAGATGAACTTAACTCATATGACAAAGGTAACTGATGACAGCATTTTCATATTTGGGTAAGTAACTTAACTTCAACTTTCAACCAGTATACTCTTTAAGATGGGGATACAAAATAAATTTAACATGTTTTCCATTAATTTAATTTCATTCAGTTATTCACTGGCATATGTATAAAGAATAAGTAGTGTTAGTACCAGCGAAGGTGTTTTGCTTGTACATAACAAATGTCCTTTTTTTTTTTTTCTGGATATGTACAGTATTTCATACAAAGACTGAAAATGACATTTTATATCCCATCATTATCTAGTAATAAATGTGAAGCAGAATATTATTAAGTAATTGTAGTTGTGGTGTGTAAAATAAAATTTACAGCATAACTGTCTATTTCAATAGTCTCACTGACTTTAGATGACAAATGACAAATAAATGATAGAAAAACCTACCGAATCAACTTATGGTTTCCGTCAATATGCCATAAAGCCATGGGTGCTGGAACAGAGTATACTCTTCTCTGAATAATGTTGATTCCAAGTCCACGACATACAGTGCCCACAGGATCTACAGTCCGTAGTGTTTCCATTACTCGGCACCTCTGCACCCTAGGAATATTATACAATTTAGTGCTGTCAACGCATGACTTGATCATTCTTTAAATAAAATCCCAAGTCCTCTTAGTGTAAAACACGGACAAATTAACACATTTTTATTATTTAAATGGATTTGTCAATTCAAGGGATGGTACTTTTGTCAAAAGCCTAAGCAGGGCTCTACAGTGTGACCATTTCAGTTGCATCTGCGACTGAAAACTATTGCATTCGACTATGATAAAATACTTAGGAGCACCATGTGCGACTGACCCGATCAGCACATTTGTTTCCGCAGAGGGGAGATTCAAAGGTTTCTACATGCTTTTGTGATGTTGAGTAATGTATCACAAACATATTTGATGAATCCTTTCATAAACAAGGTGTAGAGAGAGTGTAAATAAGAGATTGATTGTGCAGTATAGAAAGCTGCGTTGATTGTGGAACTGTGTAAGATCACGATGAACTAAGATGAGTGACAGCTTTTAATGATTTTTGAGGGAGTTTGTAAATAAGATATATTTTAGGGGGAAAAAAATTACAAAGTAAAGAAATAAAAATAATCTATCTAACTACAATCAACAGCACAATTAAATACAATAGAGTAAAGATACAAATAAAATAAACAGTGATTTTGGAAATTAATAGGGGGGGGTTTTCAAACACCGAATGCGGTTAGCTACGTAACTGTTGCTTTAGTAAAGCCCCTTTCACACTGCGCGTTGACTCCGGAAAATTTCTGGAAGGAGTGCGGTGTGAACAAAAGCCAGAACCAACTACCATAAAGGCGGTGTTGTAGTGATGATGCACGTTATCGTGTGACTCTTCACGACAAAAAAAATGTGCGCACACTGGAATGAAGCGGCAATCAGGGAGCTCCTCACTATCAGCGCTGAAGCGCAGATTGTTGGCCAGTTTAGTTTAAGTTTAGTGAAGCATAAGTGTTGCATTACACCTCACATCCAAATGTCACCTGTGTGAAAAGCACACACAGATTTCGGAATCACTGTGAATGAACTAAATCAAACAATTCTGGAACAAATCATGGGACACATTATCCGTGTATTTTCCGGAATGGCTGTGTGAAAGTGACTAAAGTTGACATGCCACTGGTCTCTTATATTAATGTTGTTCTGAAGCCTGTGCAATCATGTGGTTTCCTGACATCCATAGACTGAACAGTATTTCCTCGATTTGTTTCCATGTGGTTGCTCAGCAATGGCATGGACGCGATGTTGTCTGGGGGTTTTGCAAAGGGAGGGTGGGACGGTGATTGGTGGTGACTGAAGGCGGTGACTGAGTAGATCGGACATCACATTTTTACGGAAGTCACAGCAGCTCGTGAAAAGGCACAGCTACTTTATGAAGGTTGTGTGCACTTTACTGTGGATTGACCGTTTCGAAACTTATATGGTATTTACATAGCCCCTAGACCTCAGTTATCATGGAAAAAGCCAGGAAATTTCAGTTTTGACAATATGGGACCTTTAAGTGACTTACATTGTCTGACTTTAACACTATTTCCTGATTTAGCTTAATTTTCGTTGTCAAAAATAGTTTGAAACACAACTGAGCCGCTGTGCATCTCCATTCAAACACAGTAGTGTTTCGTTTATGAATGAACATACGTTTTTAAAGTAATCTAGTGAGTCAATGTTTCAATTTCCCATTCATAAAGACAGTCACTTGTTTATTCCTGAATGAATCAGCCATTCAAACAAATCAAATGAATGAATGATTCAGTAATTAAATCAGTGACTTGCCGCTTTCTACTGGTAGTTTTACTTTCCTTTTTAAAGTGTCTTTTCAGTTATTTTAATCATGCAATATTTCTACATTCAAAATTGTATATTTAAAACATTAATCTCAACATGAATTTATTCATTTAATTGCACACATGCCACCTCTGAGTCTTATTAAACATATGAAAATACACCTACAAGCCACTTTTGTGTTATTCTGTGCCACCTCTGTAGTACAAATTAATTTGGTTAATGACTTCATTTGATTGGTAACTTATTCTTATTCTACTTGTTCTTTTCTGTTGTTTTAATTAGAAATATTAAAATATATATACATTTTTAATTTAACATAAACGATAAAATACTTTAATTTGCTTCAAAAAGTCAAATATCACCTTGCAATGGGAAGGCAAATTTCTGATCAGATTTTTTGATTGATTAAAAGGTGCTCCTAAAATATAAAAGTAAGCATAGAGCCCTACTAGGGAACCTCCAGATCACTCTGTGTTCTTATTATGGATATCACATAAATAATTTCCTATTTTATTTGGCAAAACAGGCTTCAGTACCCAAAAAATTAAATACGTTTCATATGTGATTAGAGGTACTGCATGTTTTAAGCACTTAAAATTAAGCACTTGTAAAATAAACTGGAGAAATTTTTGGAATTACTTGATCAGCACCATGTTCAAGCAACCTCTCAATTTTATTTAAGTTTAATTATTCAGCAGGAAAATACAGTTGTGCTCATAAGTTTGCATACCCCTTGCAGAATCTGCAAAACGTTTATAATTTTAACAAAATAAGAGGGATCATAAAAATTGCATGCTATTTTTTTTTTATTTAGTACTGACCTGAATAAGCTATTTCACATAACATACGTTTATATATACACTGCACAAAACAAAATAATAACTTAATTTATAAAAAATTACTTAATTCAAAAGTTTACATACCCTTCGATCTTAAAACTGTCTCTCGTTTCCTGGATGATCTACGACTGTAGTTTTGTGATAGTTTTTCATGAGTCTTTTGTTTGTCCTGAGCAGTTGCATCTGCCTACTGTTCTTCAGACAAATCCTCCAGTTCCAGGTTCCACCAGTTGCTACAGGATTTTTAAGCTCAAATTTAAGACCTTTTTAAGACCTGCACAAATAAAATTAATACCATATGAGTGGGGTAGGGCAATGTGTATGGTTACATATTGAACTGTAAAATGACTAAGCTACTGTAAAAACTGACTTACAGTTCAGATACAATTTTTCACAAAAACAAAGTTTTGGTCTGAAAAAAACCCCAGCCCCAATACCATGTTCCTGCAATACCGGAGGCTGCAGTTCTCCGGTATTCATTCAGACCACATTCATAGGACCCTGTTTTTTGGGACAGTGCCTTCCAGCAATTCTATTCCAACAGAGGAGACCTGATTTAAACATCAAACAAACATAAAAAATTAATAGTATCCATGGATCTAGTCTTTGCATATCTTTCCATCTTATTTTTAATGTAAAAGCTGGCATGAACTTGTTCAAGTGGGGTGTCAACAATCTCAATTTAGCCTATTAGCTGTGCAAAACAGCTCATTGTGGTGCTGGATGTCATAAATTAGTATTTGTATTCAAATTATTTCACATTTATTAAAGTACTAATAAACACAATTTATAACGCAACTGTTTTACCAATTACTGCACTTTGTTAAGTGGGACATACACTACCGTTCAAAAGTTTGGGGTCAGTACATTTTTATTGTTTCTTTTTTTTTTTTTTTTTTTTTAAGGAAATTAATACTTTTATTCACCAAGGAGGTATTAAGTTAATAATTAAAAAAGTTTATTAAAAGTTAATAATAAATAATTTACATTGTTATAAAATATTTATATTTTGAATAAACACTGTACTTTTTAAACTTGTTATTCATGAAAGAATCCAAAAAAAAAAAAAAAAAAATTACAGGTTCCAAAAAATATTTAGCAGCACAACTGTTGATATTATCCAACATTGATCATTCTAATAATAAATCCGCATATTAGAATGATTTCTGAAGGATCATGTGACACTTAAGACTGGAGTAACAGCTGATGAAAATTCAGCTTTTCATCACAGGAATAAATTCTATTTTAAAGAATGTTAAAATAAAAAACATTTTATATTGCATTTTATATATTTTTTCTATATTTTAATCAAATAAATGCAGCCTTGATGAGCATAAGAGACTACTTTAAAGACTATTACAAGTCTTACTGACCCCAAACTTTTGAACAGTAGTGTGCATCTGATGTGAAGCGTTGCACTGCGGCTAAAGAACTGAAGTCTCACACAAACACAAGTCTTTTACAAGGAAATTTAAAAACAAAATATAAATGGAATATATTTAAATCAATTAGGTTAAATATTTCAAGGGGGTTACCCCAGGGTAAGTTTAGAATTAGGAGTTGGTTAGGACAATAATTAAGTTAATTCAAACAACTACATATTTACTTAAAAATAATAATATACAGAATTGAATAGCAAGTGCTATAAATAGTATGAGCTGTTAATACATGCATCCAAACAACAAATAAATGAATTAATTACAATAATAATAATAATAATAATAATAATAATAATAATAATAACAATAACAATAATATAGCTGCAAGCAGAGATGGTGGGCCCTCGCCATCAGCACAATCGCCAAGCATCATGAAAACTGTGCCCAGCGGGCACATGCATTCACAGTAACCCTCTGGCAGTTTGGATTTAAAGGTTACAGCAATGAAAAGGTTACACTTTAAGATCAACACACAGATACACACACACACACACACACGTTTTGAACGGATAACATCAAAGTTTGTCTTGAAATTGTTAATCATAATTTCATATTCAATAAATAACACTATGCAAATAAACGTCTAACAATGAAGATAATTTTCTCTCATGCTATTTATTTATTATTAAATTTTTTTTTCTTAATTTTTGGCTGTCACAGTATAGGACAAATTCATCATCCAGTTCAGTAAAATCGTAACAAAAAAAGAAAAACAGAACAAAAACAAAAACAAAACAAAACAAAGAAAGATTTGACCAAGTTAGTAACCCTTTATAGATCTTTTTGTCTTGTGGAGCATATATAAACATATGTTGAGTTAAATAGTTTATTCAGGACAGTAATAAATAAAAAAATAACTATTTTAAAATAAATATTTTGTTAAAAGTATTACCCATTTAGCATATTCTGCAAGGGGTATGTAAACTTATGAGCACAATTGTATATGTATACTGTATGTACGACTAGTGCTTGAATCGCAATCATGTGTACATTGCATGAGACTCACCTTAGTCCAACACTGTTGAGGTATCCAGTGACTCGCTTTATTCCAGAATCAGGACATTCTGTGATGAAGTCACATACAACTTGTCTGAGTTCCTCATCTGTAATGTCTGTGTAGTACATTCGTACTGACAATCCATACTCAGACATTCTTCTTCTTATTGTTCTATAACTGACACAAAATAAGCGTGAAATTTCCTTCACTGTAAAATTGAATTCCAAAAGGTATTTCAACTGCTCTGGGGAAATGTCCCAGTATGGGCGTCCTCTGTCTCCAGTCCTTATCCTGGCAGGCCTAAATCCAAGAATTGGCTGAGTTTGGGCTTGCAACAAGTACAATATTCTTTGCATGCTGTGTAGTATGTCATCAATTTCACTTAAAACACCATTCCGGACACATCTCACAAGAATAGAAAGTAGGTTCTCATAACGAGTATAAAGAAAATCCAAATCCATTTGACTCGGGTGTGTTTCAAATTGCTGACAAAGTCGCTGTGATTGAGAATGAATGAACTGTAGCAGCTGATAGCTCCGTTGATCACCCTGGAAAAAAAAAAAAAAAACTGAATTCAGTATAAAATGTATATTTTTGTAAATATCATATATATATATATATATATATATATATATATATATATATATATATATATATATATATTTTTTTTTTTTTTTTTTTTTAAAGCTTTTGAAAAAGCTAATTATTATATATTAATAATTAATTTTGCCATGCCTTTTTGCCATCAACTATTTCATATAATAAATATAATCAAGGTTTTCAACAGGTCCCTTAATTTATGGCCCACACTGTTGTTTTGATGACTTTTCCTTTTAATGAAAGTTCAAAAAATAAAGCTCACATCAGTTGTATGGAGGGAAACTGTTAAGCAGTTTTTGCAATATTTTCATACAAATCAGATAATAAAAATAATAACATTAATAATAATTCAACATTTAAGGCAATTTACTGGAGTGTCAATAATGTACAAGCCTGCCTAAAAAAAAAAAAAAAGTAAAGTAAACAATGCCTTGTAGGCATTTGTATTGGTCTCTAACAGGATGGACATTTTTGATTTTACATTTTAATTTAGTTTATTAAGTGGTTAATTTATTTTCCCAAGCTTGACCAAAATAATTACATTACTCTGTCATGACTTTAGAAAAACATATTTTAAAACAGAGTTCACAATATACATTTTGTGATGGCAAATGCACCGAAAATCAAGAATGACCCACCAACATTATTAAGAAAGAACATTTTATGTACCCTATTCATAACTCCATGACACTTTGTGTGAATTATGGGTGTAACTTCCATTAAATTGCAAACAATCAGTGAAAGCACCGATCTATGAATGCAATAATACGTTTTTTTTTTTTTTTTTTTTTTTTTAATGGGTACATTGAGATGATCTGACATTACATAATTCCACTCACCCTTTAACCATCAATCATTAGAAACAAATATGAAATGGAATACATGTTAAGTTTATCCTTTAAACTGCAGTTAAAATTCCAGTTACACAGCATAATCAATTATTGGCATGTCAAGCTTTTACAGTAGGATACTACAAAACTAGAATGTTAAGTAAAGAAATCGAAACTAAGGGGGCAAAAAAATAAAATACATAACATATACAAATATAATAATATACTAAAAAAAAAAAATAATAATAATATAATACACAAAAATAACATTACGGCTCTTAAGACTATCAGTTACTGGACTTGCAAAACTAAGGGATGGATAAAAATGTTCTCTTATCTTGTGTGCCTATTTTATTTTATGTGCTTTATGTATGATAAAGTTCATTCAAATGAAGTCTACATTGCAATAAAGTGGCCTAGGCAATATAATAATTAAAAAATGTAATTTAAATTATAATTAATATAATAATTTATTAATTAAACAAAATTTTATCAATAAAGCAATCTCTAATAATCTCAGGTTGCTATAGCCACATGCGTGAGAAATGGATGTCGTTCCCTTAACCTAGGTTCTCGAGGCCACGCGAGATGTTTTTTGCTATTTTCAATCAAAACAAAAACAGTATTACAATTCAGGGGTTATTGCACTTGAACATTGATTTTAATTAGGGCTGGGCGATATGGCAAAAATGTAATCTCGATTTAAAAAAAAAAAAAATCCCATATTGAACGATAACGATATATATTTCGATATAAGCTGTTAATGCTGCCAGCCTTAAAAGAGTATCCCAACAATGACTGAAGCCACAAAAATTAAAGGGTTAATTAAATTACATTTTAAAGTATAGTTTATTAACAAAAACAGATTAGGCCTTAAAAATTAAAGCAATTTACTAAACTAAATGATAAATAAGAGTAAATGTACAAAATGTAAACAAAATTATTGTAAAAACATCATTTGTAACACAATTACACCACATCAAGCCATATCAAGCAAAAAATGTCTAGAGTTTATCATCGTTATCAACATAAATTTTATTGTGATTCGATATGATAACGTTTATCGGCCTAGCCCTAATTTTAATGTTTCTGAATAACCAATATTTTGAACATCATTTGATCATTTGTATTGTACATGTATTAATGTTCATATATATATACACAGGGTTCCCACTCTTTCATGAACACCACTTTCAAGGACTTTTAAGCACCATTTATTTTATATCAAGCACCTATCGAATTCACACCCCCAGCATATGTAGCGTCATGAAAGTGCTTACTGTACTGAACATTTCACTTACACTTAACATTTACATAAAAAATGTCAGAGTAATAATGGATGTTTTGAATGTGTAGGTTTCATAAATTTAGACCATTTTAAACGGTTGTGTTTAAAGGAATTGAATAAAATCCATTAAATTCAATACTGGTAATATTCAAATGCAATTTCTAAACTATTAATAAAATATGCATTAAACTGTTTATATATATATATATATATATATATATGCGCTTTGAAGTCCCGTTCTGAATCAAATGATCTGCGATCACATTGGAGTGCTTTAAAGCAGTGAATCACTTTTGTGACAGTGGTTTACTGATTCTGAGTTTCGAAAAGCTCAGTTGATACCATTCTTTGCTCGTTTAAATTAATTGAGTAATTTAATTTACATTTAAATTAATCATTTGGTACAAATGTACATAGTGTACGTACATGTTTTTACAATGTACTTTTAAATTTTTAAAAAACCTACATGTAAATACATTTGTAATTTATTGCTGTAATTACCACTGTTAACCCCTCCCTTAAACCCTAACCCACCCTTAAACGTACCCATACCACCAAACCTGTCCCTAACCTTACCCATATCCCACCTTAATAGAAGCAAAAGTGATTTGCAATGTAATATTACCACATTAAGTACATTGTACTTATTTTTTGATGCAAGTACATAATAGTTAACGCCACCTTATATAAAATGTGACCTTTAATTCAAGCACTTTCAATGACTTATGTTAGTTTAAGTACGTACCAGGCCTTGAATCCATAGGTCTGAAATTAAAGTACTTTCAAGTGGGAACCTTGTAAATATATACAGTAAAATCACTTGAGAGATAATTCAGTAATAGTGTGAGTGACTGTGAACAGGAATCAACTGAAAGAATGAAAAAACCTATTAAGAAAAGAATTTTGAGTGTTTAAAAATGGAACATGATGTAAAAGTGCAAGGATGATATATATAATCATATATATATATATATATATATATATATATATACATATATATATATATATTCAGAAACCTTACTATAAACGGACACTTTTTTTGTGTCTTGATTACAAAATAATGTATTCAGAAACATTAGATACATTACATACATGTTTTTTAAGGAATTCTCTTCTGCAAAGCCTGCACTTATTCGCTCCAACATACAGCAAACTGTGTAATATTGTGAAATAGTTTTACTATTTAAAAAATGCTTTCTATTTGAATTTATTTTACAATGTAATTTATTCCTGTAATTTCAAAGCTGAATTTTTAGCATCATTATGAATGATCGCATTTATATAGCGCTTTCATTGTGTATTGCTATACACCCAAAGCGCTTTACAATCATATGGGGGGATCTCTCCTCAACCACCACCAGTGTGCAGCATCCACTTGGATGATGCGACGGCAGCCACAGGACAACGGCGCCAGTGCGCTCACCACACACCAGCTACAGGTGGAGAGGAGAGAGAGTGATAGAGCCAATTCAGTGAATGGGGATTATTAGGAGGCCATGATTGACAAAGGCCAGAGGAGGGAATTTGGCCAGGACACCGGGGATACTCCCGTACTCTTTACGAGAAGTGCCATGGGATTTTTAATGACCACAAAGAGTCAGGACCTCGGTTTAACGTCTCATCCGAATGACGGTGCTTTTTACAGTATAGTGTCCCCATCACTACACTGGGGCATTAGGACCCACATAGACCACAGGGTGAGCACCCCCTGCTGGCCTCAATAACACCTCTTCCAACAGCAACCTAGTTTTCCCAGGTGGTCTCCCATCCAGGTACTGACCAGGCTCAGCCCTGCTTAGCTTCAGTGGGTAGCCAGTCTTGGGCTGCAGGGTGAAATGGCTGTGGCTTACTCCAGTCTTCAGTGTCACATGATCCTTCAGAAATCATACTAATACTCTGCTCTGATTTGCTGCTCAAAAATCATTTATTAATATTATTATGTTGAAAACAGCTGGGAATTTCAGATAAATGTTGATCTTTGTATCTTTCTATTCATCAAAGAATCCTGACAAAAATTAATCAACTGTTTTAAATATTGATGCTAAACAGGGTTTCTGCAGATATGAACAAGTGAAATTTAAGACTTTTTAAGACCCTTTTAATACTGTTAAGTTTCACTAATGGTTATACATTTAACTATTTACATGGTGTTCTACATGTAAGTTTACATACAGTTTACTGAGAGGAAGTGGCTTCCGGTATTGTATGTTGTTGTTGTGGACAGCGATGGCGGCTGTCAAATAAATGGAGTTATCCATCAAGTTGTCTTTGTTGATCTACAAATACCACCAAATTTACGACCTAAACCTGTAATGGAAATACACATTATATTACATGCAGTCATAAACTAAATTTATTACTACGATATACTGTAAACTTTTCATATCAGCAGATACTATTCCACACAAAATATCCCCATGAAAGTACCACTAGAGATATCTGGTGATGTAAACAATTTATTCTGAAGCAACATTTTCATCAGTGCTCTATTCGCTTTTACAGCTTAAATCTGCATATTTGATTTACCTTTTCATGTGTCAACTTTACGAAATTGACAAGAATTTGCATATTCATATCTAAAATTATGCATTATTAACTTTATTATGAATATGTCTTATGAATTATTATATTTACATCATTATTAATCTTTTTGAGAATATGTATTTAATGCCCTAACAGTTTTACCCTGACTGACCTTTTGAGACATGACATGAGATTGTATGCTGGAGCTATGTAGATATGTTATTTTCGTACATTTTATCATATCTATCATCAACTCAGACATAGACCGATGTTCTTAGAACAAGAAGTATGTCTTAGTAAATGTGCCTGCTTAAAGTTTGGGTTGGTGGGCAAACATGCAAATTCATAACACTTTTGATCATGAGCAATGTGTTCTTAATCAAAATTAGACATATAAGCAATCTATTGACTTCCTGTACTGTCTGGTTTTAGGGTATAAGAAGTTCTAACCCCGCTCCCCTTGCAGATCGGAGACTTCACACTTCTTACTTCTTTCTCTCCGCTCTCTTATCTTTTACTCCGATACTGGGTGCACCTAGACAGTATAATATTTCTATTAGACTTACTTCTCTCAGATTTGACTAGCTTTGAATTTGAATTAGATCTTTAATTCGACTTTGATTTTAATTCTAATTTGATTAATTAGACTATATTTAATTAGACTTTATTTAATCAGATTGACAAATGATTTAATTATTAACAACTTGGAATTGGGAATTAATATGTTTATTTCTTTTAATCTAAATTACCTTAATGGAATTAACAGTGATTAATGTGATTCTTGTTATTGCTGCTATTCTTTTAATTGTGGCATTTATTTTCATACTCGAAGATATATATAACTTTAGAAATCTTTGAATAAACATTTTTAACCCCACCTGTCTGACGTGAAATCAATCATTTTTTTTGCATCACCTTTGTAAAGGCCTTTTTTTTACTTTTGAAATGTATGCATCATAGAGCTGGGCGACATGGTCTAAAAATAAAATCCCTATTTTTTTCCACAAAAATTCCAATTTACGATTTAGATAAATTTTTTTCCCCCTACTACTAACCCCAGCTTTTCCACAATATATATGGGCACCATATATTTTGTAATATACATTGCAACTGCATCAGTGATCGCTTTCCACCAGGCCCCATTCTTATCACACAGTAAATGTTTGTAAGACAAATAAATATGAGATTGGAGGAAAATGTATATTTCCATGCTTTTCTCGCAGTTATATCCTATATAAAAATATAAAATTTTAAATACAGAAATATTCAATTATTTCAATAACTGCCAGGAGGTGGCGGGAAGACACTGATTTAATTACTGAATCATATTCATTTGATTAGTTCGAAAGGCTGGTTCATTCAGAATTAAGCCAGTGACTGTTTTTAAGAATGGGAAATTGAATCGTTTCACTAGATTCGTTTAAAAACGCACGTTCATTCATAAATGAAACACTTCTGTGTTTGAGCTGTGTAGAGATGCGCAGCGGCAAGTTGTGACTTGTTTCAGAGTACTTTTGACCACGAAATAGAGCTAACTACGGTGGCCGAGGGAGCTCAACGCGCTGCAACTTAAGAAAACACATGCAAACAGAAAAAAACGACAACAAATAAAAAAAAAAACATCTTCATCAGTTTGACAACACAGGCGTTGCAAATTCTCACAACACAACCAAACACAGAAACGCGCAGCAAACACAAACACGCTGCAAATAGCAGGACCACAACGGAAATGTTTCAGGGGGACCTCAAAAAGTGACGAACCCAGCTGGGACCTGATTATTATTATTATTATTTTGGTTTTTATTCAGTTTCATCAACAAAACAAAAAACAAGACAACATTGCACATTTCAAATTGCAAATTCAACTGCAAAAAAAAAAATGAATACATTTGAAAAGAGAGGGTTTTAAGATTTTAAGATTAGTGTTACAAAATGCAATATATAATGGTTTCTTCTGACTTACTAAGATAATTAAGAGATTTATAATATAAACATGTTTATCAGTAAAATATCATAAAAATCTAAATGAAGGGGTTTGCTTAATTTCTTTGTTATGTCTATTTTAAAGTCAGTCCAAAATGAAATAGCATAAGGGCAACAGAAAAATAAATGTTCAATATCTGGACCTGATTATTTGTTCAGTGGCTTTTGGTCAGAGAGGTGTTGTCTGTGAACTAAAAGGTGAGTTTTTTGTTCTTCCTGATCATAAGATTCATTGGTCTTTTGGATATTATTAGACTAATCTGACGAATTACACACTTAACTGTGAAACGTTAGTAACTTAATTGCAAATAAATATATAAATAAATAAATATATGCAAATAAATATAACGTTCAAAGTTCACCAAAAAAAAAAAACTGCAACGCTTTATTAATAGTTAAAATCAGGTCAAAATTCAGGTCCCAGCTGGGTTCGTCACTTTTTGAGGTCCCCCTGAAACATTTCCGTTGTGGTCCGTGCTATTTGCAGCGCGTTTGTGTGATTGCAGCGCCTTCGTGTGTTTGGTTGTGTTGTGAGAATATGCAGCGCGTTTCCGTATTTGTGTGTGCGTTGTGAGGATTTGCAATGCATTTCTATTTGTGTTTGCGTTGCGAGGATTTGCAGCGCCTGTGTTGTCAAAATGATGAAGATGTTTTTTTTAATTTGTTGTCGTTTTTTTCTGTTTGCATGTGTTTTCTTAAGTTGCAGCGCGTTGAGCTCTCTCGGCCACCGTAGCTAACAGTGTTATAGTCAAACAATGTAAGTCACTTAATAATAACTTCTTGTTTACTTAACTCTCGGAATCTCACAAAGCTCTGTTACAACAAACAAATTAACATTAACTTCAGGGATTAGAAATGAAAAGTGGTGACGATCACGATAACATTTTATAGTGTAAACGTTAGTACGTTATTTGTATTAAAACAAACCCGGATGTAGGCCTAAAACGAGACCTGAGGATTTGAGAATTATGCTAAACTAGGCATAAAATATTTTATTGTGTATTCCAGTGAATTATTACTTGGACATAGGCCTATATTACATCAAGAGAATACCACAAACGCGCAGTGTAAATTTATTTTTGATGTACCATTAGTGATGGGTCGTTCTTGAACGATTCGTTCATTTTGAACGAATCTTTAATGTGACTCGGGACGAACGAGTCGTCTCGGGGAGTGATTCGTTCAGTCGCGCATGCGCAACATCCTATTAGGTTCTGTACTGGAATTAGTTCAACTGTTTTACAGTCGTTCGTTATGGGGTTGTCACGTGATGAACGAACGACTCAAACCCGAGGACTCGAGAAATGAACTAATCAATTCTCTTTCCGGCTCAGGCTGCATAGGTTAACATTACGGGGATGTCACGTGATGAAAGAACGACTCAAACCCGAGGACTCGAGAAATGAACTAATCAATTCTCTTTCCGGCTCAGGCTGCATAGGTTAACATTACGGGGATGTCACGTGATGAAAGAACGACTCAAACCCGAGGACTCGAGAAATGAACTAATCAATTCTCTTTCCGGCTCAGGCTGCATAGGTTAACATTACGGGGATGTCACGTGATGAAAGAACGACTCGAACCCGAGGACTCGAGAGATGAACTAATCAATTCTCTTTCCGGCTCAGACTGCATAGGTTAACATTACGGGGATGTCACGTGATGAACGAACGACTCGAACCCGAAGACTCAAAAGATGAACTAATCAATTCTCTTTCCGGCTCAGACTGCGTTGTTTAGCTAATTGGGCTGTCAGGTGATGAACGAACGACTCAAACCCGAAAACTTGTCAGATAAGAGGTGAGGTGAGCGAATCATAGACTAAAGACCCAGGTAAACAATGAATTAATATTTTCTGTTTCTTATAGCATTATAGTTTTGTTTTGTTTGTAGTGTGATCAATGTTTGTGTAAGCAGTAGATGTGTTAGGGAAGTAAAACGTAACATTTTAATTATATTTTGCTAAAATGAACAAAATGAACGAAATGACTCGAAAAAAGATTCGTTCATTTTGCTGAACGAGACTCAAAGGACCGAGTCGGTAAAATGATCCGAACTTCCCATCACTATGTACCATGTCAATGAAAAAAGCGTTATAGTCATTCTCATGATTATCAGAGGCTAATGTAGCACCCATGTTTTTCGTTTCTATGTCGAAATTACTGAGATCTGCACATTAACTTAAGAATTAATAAATAAATAAATACAGAGTTCAGTACTCACCATAACTTTAATGGTGAAACATCAGTCTGGTAATGATGTTCTGTCTCAGTCACAGCATCGGCTCCCCTCTCTCGCGCACAGCAATTTGACCAACTGTTAATCTCACCAACGGTTACGCTCAGGCTGCTTCTTCTTGGTTTTGTTGTTTAATGGCGGGTGGCATCCAACGTGAAGGTGCAATACCGCCACCTACAATACCGGAGTGTGAACCAGAGTGAATCTTAAACCCCCCAAAGAAAGCCAAAACAAACAACAACAAAAAAAAATATATCCTATTAATTAACCCAGTTTCCCTCAAACATAAAATTAAAGAATTATAACTTCCTGATTGATTATTTCCTTTACATCTGTCTTCTGAGGTGTCCTTCTGAATATTTCTCTTTCTGTAACATATTTGTGACAGTGACATAGTACATGATCTACTGATTCCTCCGCCTGACTACACTCACACACACCTGTTTGATGTTTCCTGATGAGATGCAATATTTAATCTTGTGTGACCCAGTCTTAATCTTGATATTATATTTTCCTCCTTGGTACTTCGCCCTGTTTTCCTTATCCTTCCCTGGTGAAAAAACCAGCATATGCTGGTAGCTGTGTTTTGATGCTGGAATGCTGGTTAGGTAGGTTTTGATGCTGGTTTAAGCTGGTCCTTTGCTGGTTTATGCTGGTCCTTAGCTGGTTTATGCTGGTCCTTTGCTGGTTCATGCTGGTCCTTAACCAGCAACATGACCAGCAAAAACCAGCAAAGGACCAGCTTAAACCAGCTAAGGACCAGCATAAACCAGCTTAAACCAGCATCAAAACCTACCTAACCAGCATACCAGCATCAAAACACAGCTACCAGCATATGCTGGTTTTTTCACCAGGGTTCCCACTTCCTTCTGGATGGTATAAAAATGTCTGCCTGTGTTTTCCTTATTACGTTTATCTTGCCATTTGCTGATGATTCTACTTTTAATTATTGTATTTATTTCTGTTGTGCTTAATAAAATGTTCATTGTATTTTCCTGCCTGATTGCTTCCTTTGCTAATGAATCTGCCATTTCATTGCCTTTACCTCCCCTGTGGAGTGGACCAGAACCCACATAAATGTAACCATTATATTCAACTTGTGAAGTCTGAAAAGAGTTTCATATATTTCAATAACTATGTCTTGCCTACATAGTAGTCTGAGCACAAAATAACTTTGTTTAATTTAGCTTGTTCTACCCAGAGCAGAGCTGTTGCAATAACTATTACAGTTTTCCTCATTTGCTTACATTTCTTGAATCATCCTTGAAATTCGCAAAACTTTAAGTGCATTTCTCAACATAATTCGTACAAATAGCAAAACACAATGGATTACCTGCAAAAGCCAGTCTAATGCTCAAAATCCTTAGTTAATCTCTCAAAAAGAAATATCCGTGGCAATGAACATGTCAGTGCCATCAGACATGTCCTTGTGTCATTGTGTATAAGACAGTCAAATTTATTAGTCATGTTGTCAATATAACAGTGTACTCTGGAGGGATGTTCTGATGTAAACTATGGCTGAAGTTTTGATGACAATTATTGTAAATTGTAGGTTAGTGACATATGACAACTTATTCAATCATTTTCCATTTTGTGGGGGGGCGAGACTATTCAACAGAGAGCCATTACAATACATTTTGATCAACATGAGCAATTGATAATGTAGGAAATAGCAGAGAATCGTATATAATCATTTGCATGGATATACCAAAGCATTTGCAACTTGTTCAAAGAAATGAGAAACTGCTTTTTTGATGTGCACAAGTGACACAATGATGTGAAGATTGAACAGGTAGTTTTGAGAATTTCAATTCTGATCTGAGAAATGTACCAAAGCAACTAAGAGAAACTGTAACTCAACTGTATAAACTGCCAGGTGAGATCTGACATTCTCCTATTATAGCCTATTATATTAAAACCTGTTGTCTCCCTGAATTGAACGTCCCCCCCCGTTACTCTGATGACAAGTCCGTCTGAACATGGTCCTTGAATGTTTCTCTAAAAATGACAAAAATACATCTTTAAAGCATGCATTGGTACTTATAATTAATTATCATGCATTTAAAAGAAAGAGTTGCTTAAACAGTTCCCACAGGTATATTAATAACAATAAATGTTGATCTTGTAGGGGTACATTTATTTGGTTCCCATGAGGAAAACAGCTTACTAAGTCATCCAGAATGATGTGTTTTAAAAACGTAAAATAACTAGTTTTGTGTAAGGGGTAGGTTTAGGTGCAGGGTTAGGGTAAGGGGATAGAAAATACAATTTGTACAGTAGAAATTACACCTATGGCATGAACCCATAATTCCGGTTTAGGCTATGTCGAAAAAAACTCCCATCTCATTTTCTCCTCCAACTTCTACATCGCTGTTTTACTCGTTTTTGTGAAGGTTGTTTAATCTTGTTTGCATGTTCACTTTGTTAACACTGGGACGGTACTTCTGCAGCGATGTAGGAAAATTTTGAAGTTGGAGGAGAAAATGAGATGGGAGTTTTTTGACATACCCTAACTGTCATGAACGGGAATACACAGAGTTCACGCAGAGCTAGGCAAGACGAGCATTTGAGATTAGAAAGTATAAAAATTGTAAATGTTTTTAGAAAATAGCACCATAGAAGTCCATTATATGGAGAGAAATCCTGAAATGTTTTCCTCAAAAAAACATAATTTCTTTACCACTGAAATAAGAAAGACATGAACATCTTGGATGAAAAGGGGGTGAGTGCATTATCTGTACATTTTTGTTTTGAAAGTGAACTACTCCTTTAATGGTATGTCCCATTTTAAGGGTTGCCAAAATTATGATTTAAAATCAGTAAGAGATGTATCTTCGTACGATACTGTTCTTCTGACGTTCTCACACTCTGAGTGGACAAAGATTCCTTGTGTGTTTTACTGGAGTCGCCCAATCGAAATTAGGAAACGCCTTATTTATTTCTGCATTTGAATTAAGGCGGGAGAACGGTTACTGGTATAAAAAAAAAAAATAGAAAAGTATAAAATTTCTGTCGTTTCTAAGCTCATATTTGCATCTATTTGCATTACGTGTAATTGTTCCTAAATAGCCTACGTTTTCTGGTTAAGAAGCAAGCAACCATAATTCGCCGAACTACAAACATCTTAACCAATAGGGAGCAAGCACTTAATTTGCATTAACGAGGGTGGACGGTTATTTTATGCGGGCTTCAGTTCAGAACAGAAGTCAGAAGTGATACAACGTAAAACAAAAGGTAGGTCTGTCTTAAACTTCTTAATTTGCAGTAGCTTTAAAGCTCATATGTTTTGCATCTATTTGTACTATGTGTAATTGTTTTTGAACAGCCTGGCCTCTTTTTTTTCTTGCTCAGGAGCAAGCAAATTATTCGTCGAAGCTTTTTTCAAACAGATTTCCAAGAAATGGATAATAAGGATCAACCACAAACGTGAGTAATATTACTATTAATATTCAAGTGTTTTTTTTTTTTGTGTTTTTACTTGTCATCCCAGCAAAAACAATGTTCCAAAACCATTGTTATTCTGATAGGGAGATAAGGCAAATTCGTAAACATTTTGTACGGGAGAAATATAAACATTCAAGTTTTATTGCCCAGAAAATTTTCGAAAGAAATGATTGCCATTTAGCACAGATTAGTAAACGTACTGAAATTAAGCCTGTACTACAGGTACTTTTCTTTTTATAATGTCTGACACTCATGTATATAATAACAGCTAGCAACCAAAAATAACACAGAATGGTTCCAAATTTTGGTTCTCAGAACGTCCCCATAAGGTTCTTTTTTGTTTCCCAGAACCGTTTTTTATAGTTTTTGGTTAGCCAGTAAAGTCTTCTTAACTGTAACGTTACTCAAACTTTAGTTTTTGGTTTGTAAAGCGTTATTCTAATGTTGCCTTAACGTTATTTTAACGTTCCCAGCACCTCAGGCTTTGGTTAGTAGAACATTATTCTAATAATATTTATATGTTACATAAAGTCCTTATAATGTTTGCATGCCCTCTTTTCTGCATGTTTATTTTTCAAACGCATAGAATTTCTTTGTGTTCTCTTGCCAGTGTTTTGCATTTTCCTGCAAAAATTAGAATTGGGTTTAAGTGAATGCAAAGGAGGTAACACAAAACGTTTTTGCAAGAGAAAGTTATTCTGGGGAACACAAAACATTTGCGAGAGAACACAAAGGAATTCACTGCGTTTGAAATTGAGTACTTCTTCACTATATAGTATGACAGCATACTCTTTACCACTGCAAATGGCAGAACTGAGTTGATCTTCCTTCTCTCTCTCTCTCGCTCTCTCTCTATATGCATATATACTGTATATAGAGGGAAAGAGAGAACTTTATATAGAAATGGAGAGAGAACTTTATATAGACTTGCAATAAACTTGGAATGTACTTAAAAATCAGCATTTGTAAAAGAAATATTTTAATGTTTTTCAACAATTTCATAGATTATTCACAATGTTGATGTTTTCAGTTAAACATTGCAGTGTATTCTAGTACAGGGTTCCCACAGGTCCTTAAAATCCTTGAAAGTGTAATTCAGAAAAAAAAAAAAAAAATTCAAGGCCTGGAAAGTGCTTGAAAGGTCCTTGAATTTGAAGTTAACCAAGGTGTGGGAACCTTAAAGCGCTTTGAATAGCATAATAAAATTAAGAAACAATGGAGAAATCTAAAAGTACTCATTTGCAAATTTAGATTACATATATAAATATCTAATATATGTACATATATATAGTTATACACACACACAACTATATATATATATATGTATAACTATATATATATATATATACACACACACACACACACACACACACACACACACATTTACGTGTGTTGAGAGTCTAGGGATATCAATTTGATTATGTCATTTGCAGTTCTAAATTGGAGTGGGTGCAGCTAAAGAGCTTTTTTGGCATGTGATGATTTTTAAATGTCTGATCAGTACATTTTCCTGTACAGGGACATGTGTAATGCAGTGTTCTCTGCAAATTCCACTGTTAAACAAGAGTATTTCCAAAATAACTTACAATATTGTGAGTTGGAGGCTTCAACAGAAGTAAATATACAACAGTCGTATTTCTCCATAACATTTATGAATATACAACATGTGTTATGTAGGGCCCTACTTTTGGATCTTTTTTAAAATCTGTTTGCTTTTAGTCACTATTCACTGCAATGATATAAGCTAGTGTGAGCAGCAGGACAATTTTTACAGATTTCCTCTTTTGAGGTCCAAAAAACAAAAAAGGGCATAAGACATCATAACACCAGGGTGAATTCATAATGACCTTGACTTTTAATTTTATAGTGAATTATCCTTTTAAGTTAAAATGTATCTTTCTGCCAGTAATGTATATGTACATATATATAGTTATACACACACACAACTATATATATATATATATATATATATATATATATATATATGTATATATACTCGTGGCCCTAGACTCTCAACACACGTAAATGTGTGTGTGTGTGTGTGTGTGTGTGTGTGTGTGTATATATATATATATATAGTTATACATATATATATATATATATATATATTAGGGGTGTGATGAGATCTCGTGCCACGAATATATATACATATATATATATATATATATATATATATATATATAGTTGTGTGTGTGTATAACTATATATATGTACATATACATTACTGGCAGAAAGATTGTCCTCCCAAGATGCTCCAGTAAGAGATGTCCTTCCAGGGACATCCTTGTCATCTCTGATGCCCCCAACTCACAATCTTTCCCCATCTGTAACCTCCACCCCCTGCTTCAGGACTAACTCCACACGCTGGAGACCTTATCCCTCCGTCTCTGAAAGTCAGAGCATCCAAGAATCTGCATCAAAAGAAGATGAAATACAAATGAATCTTGCAAGACTTTTCCGACCATATAATTGTAATCCAGTGTTTGGGAGCTATAAGGGGAAACAACTTAAAAAGAAAAGAGAGGTACCCTGGAGCCACTTTTTTTTTTGCCTGTCTGAACCCGAGAGTGTTTTTTTGCCAAGTTTTGAGGACTCAAAGCTTCTCGAAGAATGTGGTCTGGGCCGGAAATTGATCACTTTTTCAAATAACACGGCCAGCCATGCAGAGGTCGCTGAATGCCTTTACCAGGCATACCCTCTACTGCGACATGCTGGGGGATTCACATTAGCCAGGAGTGATCGGAAAAGGGAGTTAACGAAAATCCCAATACCACCTACAGGCTACTCAGTAGCCTACTTAAGGCTTGGCTGTAAAGCAAAACGAACCCCAATATACATAATTCCTCTACAGAAACATATTGTGCTGCAACCTCCTGAAGAAAATGTAAGTGCAATGTGCAAACTGATGTATTAACAGTTTGTTAATAAAGTGAATCTTAATGTTTTGTTTCATTTTATTCACTTCAATAGCAGGTTCCAGCAGTCATGCAAGAGTGTTTTACATGCAAGAACAACATCATGCTTACTCATCTGGCAGAACACATTGCAACATGCAAATGGTAAATTTTGTGTACTGAGTGTTCAGATCTTATTTTAAATTAAGCATTAAGTAACTTCGAAAAGAAAGATATCATATTTTTTTTTATTCCATGCATACAGCCCAAATGGTAATGAAAATTCTGATGAATGGAAGGATTCAGTCACTCAACCAGAAGATGGGTATGATACTCTGTGCTAGTCATCTGATATTTAAGAATGTCCTTAGTTGTTGGTGAATGTGTTGTGTGTTAAAATGTATGTAATTGTGTTTCAGTTCCAGTTCCAGTGATGATGAAGCAGTGCTAATGGCAGTTGAACTATCTTTACAGGTTTGTATGCTTTACATTTTTACTTTGACAAACATTTTCAAACAAATAACAACTCTTACTTTTGTACACAAGCAGGATTGCATGTCCTCAGGACATTCAGCAGCAGATGGGTCACACGAGGCTGTGGGTGATTCAGTCTGTGTTCCACTTCAGACTGAAGTTCCACTGTATGTATATTTCCAGTTATTTGTTGTATGACTAGTACATTAAGTGATTTATGCCAAAATGTATGCCAAGTAATTTAGGCAGTTTTGCATTTAACAGCTAAGGTTATTTTTAATTCTTTCTAAACAGACCATTTATTATCTCAAGTGATGAAGAGGACATGCGTGATGTAAGTTTACCAGTTTGCTGAAACAAAACACTGTTTGGCATGCAATATTATTTCCTTGTAATCTTACATGTATGTAGTGATCCATATAATATAATTTCTAGGTTGTTAAATTGTTAACCAGGTCAAACTGTACTTTCTGTTGGGCTGTCGCAGTGAAGGAATTTTCCTTGCGGTAATTTTGAATGGCTATTTTTTAAGCTATTTTTGTGTTAAATGAGAAAGGATAAAGTATACATTACAAATTGTAGCTTTAGAAAGAAATATTTTATTTGATTCCAAATAAAATTTATTACACATAAGACCAGTGGTTCTCAACTCAAGTCCTCAGGGCCTGTCATGAATCTGGTTGGTGACCTGCAGTCCACTCACCACCAGATGTCGCTCTCGCCCTGTCTTTACACACAGACTGTTGCACTACACCCCGGACTACATCTCCCATCATCCAGCGCACTGATTGAGTCGGCACCTGTGACCAATCAGGTGCGCTATAAAAGCCCGGTCTTTCCCCATGCTAGTCACGGAGTACTGTGGTTATTGTTGTTTCCTAGTTTCAGAGTTCCCTGCTTGTTTGACCATGTATTTGTCTCGTCCCATTAATAAAAGCTTGCAGATGGATCCGCTCGCCTCTCGCCTCACTCCCCACGTTACAGGGCCCCACTGCTCTGCACATTTTGTATGTCTCCCTCATTGAATGCACAAGATTCAGATCATCAGCTCATTAGGAAAAAGACCCATAAACTGAACTGTCAAATTTAGAAACATACAAAATGTGAACAAAAATTTACAGATAATTTACTTTCCCCATTGTCATGTCTTTCTTTCTTCAGTCGTAAAGAATTTTTTTTTGTTGAAAAAACGTTTATGGTGCCCGTGAGTTTGAACTTCCAAAAAGCAGTTGTAAATGCAGCTTCAAATGGCTCTAAATGATCCCAGCTGAGGAAGAAAAGTCTGTTATTTTCTAGAATAAAAATTACAATTGATATACTTTTTAACCTCAAATGCTCGTCTTGTCTAGCTCTGCGTGTCCTCTGTGTATTCTGGTTCAAGACAGTAGGGCAGGGGTGCCCAATCCTGTTCCTGGAGATCTACCTACCTGCAGACTTCAGCTCCAGCCCTGTTCCAACACAGCTGTCTGTAATTATCAAGCACTACCTAAGAGATTAATTAGCTGGTTCAGGTGTGTGTGATCAGGGTTGGAGCTGAGCTTTGCAGGATGGTAGCTCTCCAGGAACAGGATTGGGCACCCCTGCAGTAGGGTATGTCGAAAAAATCCTTTCTTCTTCAACTTTAAAATCATCCTACAAGGTTTGGTTGCGTATGTTCAAGTTTGTCGGTGATTATATTGTCATTCTGTTTTCGTTTGGTTACGTTGTGTTGGTTTTGGGTTTCCCCGCTGTTCCCGTCTGTTCCTGCCCTTATGTGGATTATTTAAATAAATGTTTATGCTTTGGACTTTCTCGTCTCCTCCTCGTTCCCTGCACACAACGCCATCGTGACAGTACATCACTGTTTTCACTTTTTTTGTAAAGGGCATTTGATCTTCTTTGCATGTTCACTTTGCAAACACTTGGTCGGTACTTCTGCAGCGATGTAGGATGATTTTGAAGATGGGGGAGAAAATGAGATGGGAGTTTTTTTGACATACCCAAACTGTCATGAACTGGTATACACAGAGTTGACGCAGAGCTAGACAAGATGAGCATTTGAGGTTAAAAGTATATAAATAGTCAAATTTTGTAAGAAATTACCCAATTGTTTTGCTAGATAACACACTTCTTTCTCGGCTGGGATTGGTCACAGCACTTTGATGCTGCATTTAGATTGCATTTTGGAAGTTCAAACTCGCGGGCACCATAGAAGCTCACTATATGGAGAACATTCCTGGAATGTTTTCCTGAAAATACATAATTTCTTTATGACTGAAGAAAGAACATGAACATCTTGGATGACAATGGGGTGAGTAAATTATTTGTAAATTTTTGTTCTGAAAGCAAGCAAAAGTCTGAAACAGCACAACTGTTTTCAAATTTGAAAATAGAACTTGATCATCAAATTAACATGATTTCTGAAATATGTGCCACTGATGACTGGAGTAATGATGCTGAAAAATCTGCTTTGTCACAGGAATTAATTACATTTTAGAATATATTAAAATAGAAAAGTTTTCTTTAAATCTTTTAATAATTCATAATATTTCGGTTTTTACTGTATTTGTTTTTCAATAAAGGCAGCCTTGGTCAGGAAATTTAATTTCAAAATCAGTAATAATTGTTTTAAATGTTTTCTGAACTTTAGGCAGGCACTTCAATAATAAATCTATTAATACTTTTATTATGACATATAGTATTATGTAATAGAGTATTTCTAGGATTATTAAACATTGCTTTCTATTTCTAAAGGACAATAGTGTGCATTATTACAATTTATAAAACAGTCAGTTCCATTCCTCAATTGACCAGTCACAAACAACTTGATTGACAGGCGATCTGACCAATCATAACACTGAATCCTCCATTCTGTCCAACAAATGTCTTTCCACGGCGTGGTCAGATTTTCCTTCTTTGTTGTCTCTAGCTGACCACATGCCTGTATCATACAGAAGTAGACTACTGGTCGAAAGTTGGGACACATTACTATTTGTAATGTTTTTGAACATTGCATCACTTCTGCTCATCAAGCCTGCATTTATTTGATCCAAAGTACAGCAAAAACAGTAAAATTTTGAAGTATTTTTAGTATTTAAAATAACTGTTTTCTATCTGACTATATTTTAAAATATAATTTATTCCTTTTATTTCAAAGCTGAGATTTTTAGCATCATTACTCCAGTCTTCAGTGTCACATGATCCTTCAGAAATCATTCTAATATGCTGACTCATCATCAATTTTGGAAACAGTTATGCTGTTTAATATTTTTTTTATTACCGGTGATACTTTTTTACAGGATTCTTTGATTAATAAAAAAAAACCAGCATTTATTTAAAATAGAAATCCTTTTTTAGTAATACACTACCGTTCCGTTACTGTACTGTTTTTTTCTTTCTTTAGAAGAAATTAATACTTTTATTCAACAAGAATGCTGTTCTTTTTAAGTTTCTATTTATCAATGAATCCTGAAAAAAAGCAGATTCCCAAAAAATTATTAAAATTTGTATTGGTTTGCATGCATATCAGCTTATGACCAAACAAAATGTTTAAATTTATATTCGTTTATGACATAGTTTGTCTAAATTTCCAAATTATTCCCGTAAATTCCCATAAATTCCTGTTAAGTTTCCAAATTGGAATATTTCCAAAATGTCATTCCAAAAGTAGGGTGGTAATGAAGCACAAGATAATTGACTAACCCAATGTAATTTTAATTAGAAAAAGAAACCGAAAACAAGAATTAGACTAATAAACAAAAAAACTGATAAAACGTAGTGAAGAGGAAAATTGTCATGGAAAACACTTTTTGGTTTGCAGTTTTAACATATGTTTGCTTACATTTTTTTTTCAAGATCTGTTGTTGCTTTCAGTATGGCTAAAAAATGTCACGCAAAATCATATTCAAACTCACATTAGACCCTTTATCATTGAATAAAGCACATAATCAGTACCTGAGGTTATAACTGTGATGTCGCAAAAAAATAGAAACCATTTCTAAAATTGAAATTTCATGTGTTGCCGTCGTGGCTGGTCAGGACAAAAACTCCTTTTATGGCGTGTCCCGGCGTTGCGTAGTAGGACACGGTGTTATATTGTAAGATCTATTTCAGAACCGGCCGCTTTCAAAATAATCTTAATTTTTAATTAAGTCAGAAATCAAATTACTTACGATAACTGTGAAAATTGACTGGTATTTATAGTGGCAACTGAAATTTTGGTGAAGTGATAACATAAAAATATTTGCATACTTTCTGCATGTTCACTATAATACCAAAAATGTATTACACATAATATGTATTTGTAAATTTGATCATTATTTTGATTACAGAACAGGATGGTGGATGAACACCAACAAAATGACATGTCCCCATCACAGCCAACAACAGAGATTTGCCATGGTGAAGAAAGCGAGTAAGTAATCTGTTTAAAAAACAACATATTTGATTTAAGCAAAAGATCAGTTCTAAGTAAATAAAGTCAAGCACACTGACAAGACGTAATCAGTTACACAATCAGAAGTAATCAGGCTCACATTTAACAAAAACCCTTAACAAATTAGAATACTTAATAAGACCAATAAAACAAAAAAAATTTAGTGAATTGTTGGCCTTCTGGAAAGTATGTTCATTTACTGTATATGTACTCAATACTTGGTATGGGCTCCTTTTGCTTTAATTACTGCCTCAATTCGGCGTGGCATAGAGGTTATTCGTCTGTGGAACTGCTGAGGTGGTATGGGCCCTATTTTAACGATCTAAACGTATGGTCTAAAGAGCATGGCACAGGTTAAAGTGTTTTGAGTAGTGATTTAAGTCTAGGTGAACTATGACTTTGTAAAATGTAAACATTTCCTTACAGGCCGGATTTGGAAACTATTTTGCGGAGGCTGGAGAATCAGCTGGATGCTGGACCTCCACCATTTTCCAATTACATAAATGTCATGCGAGACACTGTGCTATCAAGCGCCATGAGAGCATTCAGTCGGCAAAATTTTTCACCGGAAAAAAGGCTGAATGTCGTATTCGTTGATACGGAAAACACCGGAGAAGGAGCAGTGGATGATGGAGGCCCCACAAGGGAGTTTTTCAGACTGATGATTGCGGAGCTAAAAAACAGCCGGTACTTTTGTGGACCTGAAGAAGTGAAAAATTTGGCTTTGGTGTCTCGGGGTAAAAAACACTGTTCACTAGCAAAAGTACAAAAGTTCTGTTTTGTGTTGTTTTTTGCAAATCTGTGAAGTTGTTTTGTTTGTTTGTATTTTAGCTGTGCAGGCAGGAGACTATAGAGTTATTGGGCAGATGCTTGCTGTTTCTGTAATCCATGCCGGAATTACTCCATCATTCTTTTCTGAAAGACTTTACAGTCTCATCTCACACTGTCCCACACCTCCTGCTGATATTGAAGAAATAGAGGATTGGGAAGTGAGACAGATGCTTCAGAAGGTAAGAGATCAAAATTTACAAATTGTACAAGAGGGTATTCAAATTTTTCACATTATTCTATATATAAAAGTAACAATTTTGAGATTGGCTCAGGAAAGCCTGACCAGAAAATATGAAGTATTTTTAAGAGCTTTACTTTAGAACGCAAGTTTGAAATAGTTTAAAGATTTACTTAAGTACTTTTTAAAAGGGTAGAGTGTTTAATAGATTGAAAGATTGACAGATAGGAAAGCTACTCTGAAAATTTACTTTGACAAGCTGCTTATAAGTTTAAGTAGTTATGATACTGTCAAGCTAAATACTGGGCTCCAGACTGCAGACATTTTGTGGCCTTTTTTCATAATATGAGTACATTTTATTGAAGGTCCAGGTTATTGTCCAACTGATAAGTGCTGACATTTCTGATGCATATGGCAAACAAAAACGAAAGTGAAACAAAATTATGCTACTCATTTGAACTGCAGAGCACAGACTATTTATCAGCTCAGCCCAAAAATAGAACAGTGTCAGTGCAAGCTTGCAGGCCGAGCTCGATCACATGGCATCATCACTACACAGCGCTGAGAGATCCAGTGAATAAGTGTTTGAACTTCCCACAGAATTAATAACATCGTTGTGAGATCAAATGAGAAGCATTCAAATTCAGAGAAGAATGCTCTGTTCTTCAGAAAACACCTGCAAGTTAAGAAAACATCTTAAATTGGCAACACACGTGCTTTTACATTCAGTTAAACATCAAGGGTTTTTGCCTTTGTCACCTTTAAATTGCTCATTGGAGTTTGTAAGCATCATTATTTGGAACAAAATATTAGAAATAAATATATTTGCAGTGCGCTTCCTTATTTGTTTGTGTTGTGAGGATTTGAAGCATATGTACTGTCAAACTGATGAATATGTTTTCTTAATTTGCAGGTGCTTTTTCTATTTGCATGTGTTTCTGAACTCTGCCACTGTAGTACTGATTGTTGCTTGCAATGTAAAAACAAAGCAGTATCGTTTTTTCCAGTATTGTTTTATGTATTATTGCTACCTCTTTGAATAGATCAAGAATGCAGAGACATTGGAGGGAGCACAGGATGCCATGATTGAAGCTTCAGGTATCTTGGCACTCCTTGGATGCTCGACCAACCTGAGAAGTCTTCATGATAGAGATTCCCTTGTTGAAGAAGCTGCAAGGGCATACGTTGAAGGCCGTGTCAAAGAGGCAACAGAACAGTGAGTATTTCAGTGGATTTCACTTTTTTTTATACAAATACTTTGCATTACAGGGATATGATGACTCAAAAATTGGCCTCTATATTTTTTTTAGAACATTTGTCAGATTCTCGTTTTTTTTTGCGATTGTATCTAGTCAACTTGAAAATGTAACTACAACATGATTTAAGTAACTTTTCTTTAATTTTTAAATTCTTTCATTTAAAAATTCTGTGACGTGCACAACACATGATCAACATGATGTAGCCTAAATGTTAAACAAATCACTTGTTAAATATCTTTGCAGAAAAGATGCATGAACTTCAACTACATCTTGTACAAACTTGTCTTATACATATTATATGTGTAACGTGGGAGTCAGGACAACGGAGTTGTGCATCCAAACGCAAGTCTTTATTAACAAACATGGTCAAAACAGGCAGGGTCGAACACCAGCAAACAGTATCATCAAAGAATAATCCAAAGAGTAATCCAATAAGCAGGCAAGGCTCAGGGCAGGCGGCGAATGATCAAAAACAAGGATACAGTCCAGGGTCGAAAAAAAAAAGAGGAAACTAGAAAACATGGTAAGTGAAACACAGGAACTAGGAAAAGGCTAAACAATAATCAGAGATATTAAAGACTGTACAAACAGCTTATATACAAGACAAGGAGAACACATGATAAAACCAACCAATCAGAACATGACACACAGACAAGGGTGGCACATGACATGATAACATGAGGGGCAAGGGACACATGGGAAATGGAGTCCAAGAAGCAAAGGCAAGAGTCCAGAGTGGAGTGCCCTCCAGTGGAGTTCACGGGCACTCCAGCAAGCAATCCTGACAAGGAATAATACGAGGAAAATGCTTAAAAAAAAAAATCCCAAAAGTCAAGGTAATTCAAATTCCAAATGATTGAAGGTATAATACCAGTAGACTATTATTAACTAAAAAATGTTCTGTAAAAACAGTGAACGGCAGCTTTCAGCCTGTCACCATAATGCGAACATGTAATGTCAGACATACAGTAGTAGTTATTCACATTTTTTTTTCTCTATTATACTGCTTTTCCATTATTTTTTTATGTAAGCATGGATGCGTTTAACGCAATTTCTTAGAGTGAAACAACTATGCAAGTGCTGTGAGTTTAAGTTGTTTATAATTGCATTTGAGAATGCAACATATGGCAACCATCTGGCCAAATTTATAATCTGTTATTTTTCCACCGAAATTCCAGCTCAGTGGTTTTCTATTTAAAACCAAGAAATCAGGACAACAGTTATTGTAATTTCAATGCTCCATAAAACAAAGTAAAAATACTAATATTAATAATTATTGTTGTTATTAATAGGCAGTTGAGGTTTTCCTTCTTTTTTGTTTTTAGCTAATCAAATGCCTGACTTTTAGTTTTGTTTAAATGAAAAATGATTAAAATATAAAATGTTATTCTTTATCTGTTTAAGGCTGACTGAGGGGTTGAAGACCCTGGGACTAGCTGATGCAATAAAGGCACATCCACAAATGCTGAAACCACTGTTCATCAGTGGTTCGAAGCCACTTGACGTGGACGACATTTTGAAACTCTTCAGGGTTAATTTCAGTTGCCCCGGCAGCAATAGGCGGAGAGTGGAAAACCAGACGGTGATGTTTTGGAGGGATTGGCTTATTGAAGTTGGGGGTATGTACTGTTATCCTTGTGTTATGTTTAAAAATAATATTTTCTAATTATGGATGCACAATTATGCTTTTTCATGGCTGATTCAGTTTTTTAACAAGCAAATTGGCTAATTCCAAGACCGGTTGCGCTTTTTTTCCACCTTTTTTAAAAGTAGATTTATTTGTTTATTTGCTCTGTAACAGTGGAAAATTAATATACTCAAACGTATTTAAAATACATTTATTAGTATACTACAAATACATTTACATATTTGTTTACTTTTAAAAATACCCTGCAGTTGTACTTTTAGTATACTAAACTGGTATACTTAAGGTCTGTTAAATTTGAACAACAAATTTTTTGCTTAATGCAATTTAATTGTGTGCAATGTAAGGGTTAACAGGTCATCTAATTAACCCTCACACTGAGTTTCTCAATGAGGCTATTAAATATGTTTTTCTGGATCTTTGGATTTGTCTGCATATAATGTAAGGTATGTCAAAAAAACTCTCATAGCATTTTCTTCTTCAACTTCAAAATCGTCCTACATCACTGTTTCAAATTTTTTGGTAAAGGGTGTGTGAT